>NC_133777.1:38671782-38891244 GCF_003597395.2 Chelonoidis abingdonii
GCACCTTATTTGAGCTCAAATAAACTTGTGTTTTGCTTCTCCACCCCTGGGTGTGTTTATTTGAGCCGAGCACACCGGGCCCCGAACCTCTGTTGCTTGCCTCTGGCACTTTGTGCTGGCAACAGTTTCAAAGGCAGGGCCCTTCCTCACAGTGCAAACAGGGAGCAAAGAATCTTGGGCCACAGGCCTCCAGCAAGGGTCCATATTGCCCATGGCAGCTGATGTGACTGTACAGGAAGTCTCCCTGCTTTCATATCATTGTGTTTCTTTTACCCGGCCCACCAGATGGTGATCATCTAGCACGGATGATTGTTATCCCCAAGCAGGGCAGTTCCATTCCTTGGCTTCCCTACCCTGCCCCCCCATCTCACAATAGAGGAGTTGGTTTTTATTCCAATCCGGGGAATTTGACTGCACCAAAAAAGACTGCAGCTCTGCCTGAAGATACATGTGAATCTTGTGCTTTAAGGCCTGCTGAACTTGTGCTGGGAGGTGCTGAGCACCTCCTCCTGCCTCCAGCTCCCAGGACGTGGTCAGCAGAGCCTTGATCCCAGGCAGGCGGGAGGCCCAGCAGGCCCAGCAGGTGGGAGGCCTTTGCAGGGAAAACAGGGTTGGTGCGGATAAAGCCCTGCTCTGGTGCATGTAGACAAAGATCTCCTGGTGACAATGGCTGCTGGGTCTGTTATTAATGTCTTGGTGAACTGTGCTGAGTGGAAGCCATCAGTAAACGTTGCTGATTCCGCTCAAACCCTGGGGAGTGCTAGCAGGAGACAGCAGGGCCCCACGCACTTCTGCAAAACCCATCTGGCCTCCTGCATGCAGAGATTTTCAACAGGCCATAAACCAGCAGGGCTGACTCTGGGCCAGGGGGTGTCAAGTGCTTGTATAAACAGGACTGGTGCAAACGCTGCCCTTCCCCCAGTACTAACCATCAGCAGAGCCCCTGCGCCAGCCAGCTTGCTCCTGAAGAAAGCGCTGGCTTCCGTGCTAAACGTGGCTCCTGGGGAATGCTAAGGGAGTCTGCAGATCTCATCTATTTTGAGGAGAAACCACAGGCTCCTTTTTGCCTGGTGGGAGGAACATAAGCCCCTTGCATTGGGGGTGGGGTGGGGGGAACCAGTGAGATCAGCCACAAAAACCCGAGAGAGAGCTGCAGAGGAGAATACAGAAGTCAGATACTGAACCAAAGTCATTCTTCCAATTCAGGAGCTACCAGAAGACTCTGTGACTCCCGGCTCTCTGCTGCTGAACGTGCTGGGCAAGGAAAATGCTGCCCGTTTGCCTTCTTCTTGCTGCCGTATGTCTGCAGGGGAGCCTGCTGCAGGAGGCCGGGACCAGGGACCAGAGAAAGCCATTCTTTGAAAGGTTTAGGAGACTCGAGGAGCAGGTGAATATTCGTGACTCTTTGTTATTGGACAGATGGGGCCAAATCCTACTGACTTCAGTAGGAGTCAGACTTACTTACTCCAAAGGGTCTGCAGTGTATCCCTCCAATATTAGTGTGTCTATCCATATGTTCCTACAGTACCTGTCTCACCAGCTGACCCAGCACTGGAACTTACCCTTAGAAGTACATGGATGTACTATATTGGGATGGCCAAACTTAATGGCCCTCCGAGCCGCATAGGATAATCTTCAGACGTTTGAGAGCCGGGCCTACCTGCTGGGGCTCGGAACTTCTACCCTGGGGCGTGATGGTGGGGCTAGGGACTTCTGTGAAGCCCCAAGCCCCATCAGGCACCTCCTGGGGGCTGAAGACCCAAGACCTCCCTCCTTGCAGGGCAGAAGCCCCTAGCTCCACCACCCTGCCACTGCCACAGGGCTGAAACCCTGAGCTCCCCACCACCACCGCCAGTGTGGTAGGCGAATAATGGGGGAGTGTGATGGGGGACTCTGCAAGCTGCACTTTAGTGTAAAAGAGCCACATATGGCTCGGCCACCCCTGGAATATACAGAACATCAACTCCCTTTACTTGCATGGTTTTTACTCAAGCCAAACTTCCCTTCCCTTTGCCTGGAGTTTGCCTGAGTCTTGACTCTCTGTTGCCCTAGAGGAGACTGTAATGTCTGTGCAGACATATGAGTCTGTGATAGCCATTAGAGATACATAGCCAGCGTTTTCCCAGCTAGATCTCTGGGAGCTGCTGGTTGCTCAGCACGGCTGCAGATCAGACTGTTTCTTGAGATGTCTAACTTTAGATCGAGGGGTCAGGCTTTAGCGGTTCGCTTTTGAATGCTGTTTCTCTCTGCTGAGGAAAGTGCCGACAACAGGGCATGGGCTCACTGATTTGCACAGCAGACCCAGGCCCCCTTTGTGAGTTATCAGAGGACAGGACTGCAGGGAGAAATGTCTCTGTCCTGTGAAGATTTGGCTGGGGACCCCCTGGGCTTGGTATGTCGGGGAGTCCAGGGGGTCACAGGAGCAAAGAGTCAAGGTTGCAGTTTCCACGATGTGTGTATGGAAGACCAGGGGCAGCTCCAGCTTTTCTGCCTCCCCAAGCGGCCCCCAAAAAAAGCTGATCGGCAGCACTTCGGCGGCTGCTCAATTGCGCCGCTCCATTATTTGGCGGCAGTTTGGCAGCAGGTCCTTCACTCCCTCTCTTCTTCTTTGGCGACACTTCGGCGGCAGCTCAAAGAGGAAGAGAGGGATTGAGGGACCCGCCGCTGAAGACCTGGTGGTTCTGCGCTGATACCATATGGCTTGCCGCCCCCTTTGTGTTGGCCGCCTCAAGCACCTGCTTCCTTCGCTGGTGCCTGGAGCTGGCCCTGTGGATCACATGTACATAGTGTCCCAGAAACTAGAAATGGGAGAACACTGACTAGGTCATCAAATCCAGTCTCCAGCGAGGGCACGAGACAGTCCCCAGTCAGAGAGTGGGCTGAGTTCCTGGGAAGTGTCTGGGTTAGCAGCCTGCGAGCTATAAAGGGCAATGCAGACCTGAGTTACGGAGCATTTTGATATTATTTTGCATTTTCCAGCCGGTGGTCCTGTGTGAAGGCAATACCTGGTTTCTCTAGACTCTGTGGCACATGGCTCACCCAATTGCTGAATTCCAGCTGGAGAGGTCTGGTTATGTAGATAAGGGCCAGATTCCAGGCCCAGCTCTGCCTGGGGGGCCTGCGGCCCTAGATTCTGGCCCTTAGTTGTAAAAGTGGCATCAGATTTGGGGTGGCTCTGGGTGAGGGTGCTCAGTGTGAGACCCTTTGGGGGTGGTTCCAATATGCAGTCAGTGGGAGCTGACCACAACCAAAGCAACCACAATTAGAGGCCCCTTGTGAAAGTTTAACCCTTAATGCTTGTGTGTCAGTTTTCCCCAGTGGTCCAAGGGTTGCTAAGTCCCTGGGGTTGTGGAGAGTTGATCTGCCAGTGTTTGGCAGCCCTGTCCAGAAACGATCCCTGATCTAAGTGCTGGGAATCATTCAGGGTTCTGGGTGTTTTGCAGTTTCGTCGGTTTCAGGAGGTGACACTGTTGCGTCTCCAGGGGATCGCCGGGAACTACAACATTTCCTACAACATCGACACCAGGTTCCAGCACCTGGCAGATCAGTATGACACTGTCGCGAATGCTCTCAACATGTCGCATGCTGCCCTGCGGGAGGACCTGGGCTTTTTGAAAACCTGGATGAAGAAGCTACAGAGAAGAACCAAAAAGCTGGCTTCTAAACTCTCGGCATTGGCTGAGTCCCTGAGCGAAAGCCATAAGCAGAGCTCTGTGGAGAGGCTGCAGCAGAGCGCTCTCCTGTCCAACCTAACCCTGCAGACTGCAGGCCACACGGCAGACCTCACCATCCTGCGCGCCAGCAGGAACACCCTACAGAAAGAGCTGGAGAGCCTGCGGGAGACCAGTCGGAGCCAGGGAACCAAACTGGAGGCTCTGGAGCAGCAGCTGAAGAACACGCTGCACAAGGAGGTCCTGGCATCTGGGCACCATGAGCTGGCTGTGGCCCAAAGACTGAACCAGACACCCCAGGACAAGCTGCCGGAGGCAGGGGGAAGCCAGGGACACAGCGTGAAGAAGCTGCATGCCAAGCACAAACAAAGGAAGAAACTGGGGGAGAAGATGCAGCATCTCCTGGTCCAAGCTGCAAAGAGGAGGCTGCAGAGTAGCCTGTTCCATGGCAATAAGACCCCCGGGCAGGAGAGACAGCCAGAGACACTCACTGTGCCAGAGCCACAAGCTGCCAGGCAGCAGCTCCGCAGGGTTGCCAAGATCTCACAAGAGCAGCTGCAGTCACCGTCACCTGAGAAGCCAGGCACAAGTATGTTGAGACGTTTACATTCTCTCTGTCTCCCCCAGCACACATACCCACATGATGTTATTCTAGGGGGTGCTTTTGTAGAAGGAAAGCTCAGCCCTCCATTGCTTGCAGCAGGCCTTTGATCTTCAGCAGACCAAAACCCCTCAGGCTAGAGAGGTGCCTTTTCTTTGTCCTGGGAAGAGAGAGAGAGCTAGGTTGGACTCCTCCTGACCATCCCCTGGACCCAACACATGGTGTCAACAAACCGTTCTCCCCACCCTGGGATTACAGCCTTCCCTTGCTGCTAGCTAATGTAGTTAGACTTGCATGTCAAATGGTAGCAGGCTGCGGTGTAGTGCTGAAAGTTGACACTGATGCATGATGGGGAGCTTGTGTTAGTTGCACATAATAGAATCTGGCTTTATTTTGCCTTTTAAAAATAACCTAGGATATTACATACAAAAAAAAATGTTAAAAGACCTACATTATTTAGGCTGCAAAATCCAGCACTTGGAAGTTAGGAAATGTCAGGTCTGTGGTTGCCTTTGCAAACTTAATTCACCCCTCTGTCCATATGCCATATGTCCATATGCCTATTTTTCTGCACATGGGGCCAAATTAAAGGTTGTGTGAGCAACTCTAAATGTGATATTTCCTAATTTTCAAGTGCTGGGCTTTATAACCTGAAGAACGTTATGATAGAGGTATAAAATCATGCATGGGCTGAAGAAAGTAAATAGAGAAGTGTTATTTACCCCTTTACCCAACGCAGGAATGAGGAGTCAACCAATGAAATCAACAGGTAGCATGTTTAAAACAAACAAAAGGAAGTACTTCTTCACACAATGCACAGGCACAGTCAACCTGTGGAACTCATTGCAAGGGGATGTTGTGAAGGCCAGAAGTATAACTGGGTTCAAAAAAGAATTAGATAAGCTCACAGAGGATAGCTCCATCACTGGCTATTAGCCAAGCTGGTCCGGGACGCAACCCCCATGCTTTGGGTGTCCCTAAACTTCTGACTGCCAGAAGCTGGGCCTGGGCAACAGGAGATGGATCACTTGATAAATTGCCCTGTTCTATTCATTCCCTCTGAAGCACCTGGCCGCTACTGGAAGACAGGATACTGGGCTGGATGGATCATTGGGCTGACCCAGTATGGCTGTTCTTATGTTCTTTTAATATTCTTTTTATATGTAATTGTGCGCATGTGGCACGTGCAATATAGGGCACATACGCTGCATTACAGCAGGTGCCTGGGAACGCCTTCTATAGGTGATGGGGGCAACGTACAACTTCCATTCTAACTCCCCTTTTGTCAGCTGCTCATAATTTTGGCAAACAAATTCCTTTGGGGCTGAACTTTTCCAGGGCCAGGCGTGAATTCTCAGTTATGCTAGGGCACCCTTGTACCATTCTGGCATTATAAAGGGTAAATGTAACCCCCCCAGTCCCCTTTAGGCCCCTTTACGCTGCCAGAGTGATCTAGATGGCTGTAGTGTCAGTGAGAATTCAGGCTCTATGCACTGTGCAGAGATTTTTGGAAGGTTTCAGCAGCTAAGCTGGTCAGTTGTGTTGTCATTCTTAAAACACCAACCATAAATAAACCACCTTACCTATCAGTTCCCATCAGAAACGTTGGCCACACATCACCCAACAAGTGCTGGACCAACTCGGCTTCTTTTATAGATTGTGCTGGGTTTTGAAGCACCAGCCAAGCCGGCTGGGAATTGTGCCAGGGGGGTTGGAAGTTGGGAGCGCTGATATTTTTTCACATGGATGAAGCAGGATTTTCTATTGGGTTTTTATGCTCCATCTCAGCCTTAGCCCCATTCTGCTCCCACGTGCACCGGACGGTGCTGTTCAGGATCTCTCTGCTCGGCCTGACAGGGTTTCACAGGCAGCTGAGTAGTACTGGGCTCTCAGTGCCCAGCAAAGCTGACAGATCTTACTGCTGAGTTCTCTTCCCCTCTGGCATTGACTGACCTCAGTCCTGCTTTGCAACTCTGCAGCATGTCCCATTATCATGGAGCGAGGAGTGGAGAGCCCAGAGGGGGAAGAGTCTCAGGGGGGCTGTGCGGGAAGCCCTGGAGGAGAGGGGATGCTTAGCGGATGTAGCAATGGTGCTGTCAGGCTCTGCTGGAGAGGGTCACTTGGGGGTCTCACCAGCAGTATTGCTATGGGGACTCTCCCTGGAATCTCAAGCTCAGGCTGGCTCTTTAAGGGGGATCTCCAGTGCACCAGGCAAGCTGCTCTCTGGGCCTTTCGGAATCCCGCTCTGCTGGGAGTGGGCACTGAAGAGAGTTGGCTGGACAAGAGATGGTGTGAACTTCTCCCCTTCTCCGGTCCCTCCCCCTCTCCTTCTGGATCCTGCTCACGGACTCTGAGATCTCTGTTAATCTCCATACCTAGTCGCCCTTGCCCTCAGCCCCTGCTCTCCCTCCCTTCCCTGGCTCCTCTCCCGCAATGGACAAGCCCCTGGTAGGATGCGCCATCCACCAAAAAACCCATCCCAACCACCCAGCCTGTGAATCCTGTCTCTCCTACTAGTCTAAGCTCCTGGAACAGAGTCTTTGCTGTCGCTGCATCACCTCTGGGCTTCTGTTCCTTCCTCAGCCTTGAATACTCAGGGTTCTTTGCTGCCTCCCCCTTGTCACCTGTATCAAGTTTAAACTTCTTGTCCAGGCCTTTGGCTCCACTATAAACAGCTGGCCTCTGGGAGGGCTGGGGCCAGTGGACGGGTGAGCTCAGAGGTAGCTATTCCTGGTGATGCTTTCTTGTTAGGATGCCTGCAGCCTTTGGGGATCTTTCTTTGGCCGCCTTGGCAGGGGCTGAGAGATCATCCCATCTCCCCAAACCCCTCAGCTATTGCCATGACCGAGCTGCGTCTCTTCTTTTGCATCCAAACAGGTGTTACACTCTGGTTCCCCCCATCCCCATGGCCTCTCCAACATCAAACAGGGCTGTGACATAGACCTGACCAGGGAGGCTTTCCAGAGGAAGGGAGGGCAGCTGGCCAAGTGGAAGGTTCGTTGAGTCAGTTAAACCATGAGGCTGAGTGGATCCACTGGCATGAGGCTCTCAGACAAAGCCCTGCGCTGTCGCCCCAACTAGTGCAGCATCACTGTCAGTCGGAAACAGAGCAGGCCCGAGGGATTGTAGAGCAGCCACTGGGTGGCACTGTTGCTCCACAAAGGTTCATCCCCTGCCCTGCTCTGGGCCAGCATTGGTGTGGTCACTGTTGGTGTTGCCATGTGGGTCCCAATCTTAGGCCAGGTCTACACTACGAGATTAAATCGATTTTAGATACGCAATTTCAGCTACGAGAATAGTGTAGCTGAAATCGAATATCTAAGATCGATTTACTCACCCGTCTTCACCGCGCGGGATCGATCCGCGCGGCTCGCTGTGTCGAATCCAGAAGTCCGGTCGTCTAGCTGGAGTTCCAGAATCGATCTAAGCACGCTCTGGGATCGAGATATCGCGTCCAGACCAGACGCAATATTTCGATCCCCGAGCAATCGATTTTAACGCGCCGATCCGGCGCGTAGTCTAGACGTGGCCTAAGGGCTTGGCTACACTTGCGAGTTACAGTGCATTAAAGGAGCCCTGGATGCCCTAGCTCGCTACCCGTCCACACTGGCAAGGTACGTAGAGCGCTCTGACTCCACGGCTAGAGTGCTCCTGGTACTCCACCTCCGTGAGTGGAATAACGTTTGCTGCGCCCCCGCTGGAGTGCTGCAGTGCCAGTGTGAAAGAGGTGTTGCATTACTGCGCTCTGATTGGCCTCCAGAAAAGTCTCATAATCCCCTTAAGTCCAGTGGCCACTCTTGTCATTGTTTTGGATATGTCCTTTGAAAGCTCTGTTTGACAGCCAGCTGCTTATCTGCTCCGAAACAAAGCAACCATTACTGTGGAATGCTGTGTGCAGGGCCGGCTCTAACATTTTTGCTGCCCCAGGTGAAAAAAAAGAGCATCGCGCCGCCCCCTGAGCATCACGCCGTGCCGCTGAAGCCCGCCCCTGTCAAGCGCCGCGCCGCCCAAGTCCTCGCCCCCCAACACGGTGCCACACATCCCAAGCCCTGCCTCCCCCCAGCACCGCCTGGCTGAACCAAAAACAAACCCCAAGTGTCGACCCGTCCCAAGGTGCCACCCCAAGCACATGCTTAGTAGGCTGGTGTCTGAAGCCGGCTCTGGCTGTGTGTGAGAGAGAGAGGCGGGGCGGGGGGGGAAGAGAAGGTCTGCTGCTGTCTGAACTTACAAGACAGCATGCTGACATGCTCTCAGCCCCCCCAAAACCCACTCTTTCTCCCCCCATATACACACAACACACTCCCTGTCACACTCCACCCCACCTCCACCCCATTTGAAAAGCATGTTGTAGACACTTGCATGCTGGGATAGCTACCACAATGCACTGCTCTCTGTGGTATTGCAAGAGTTGCTAATGTGGCCATGCCAGTGCGCTGTCAGCTGTCAGTGTGGACAGACTGCAGCGCTTTCCCTACCGCACTCTACGAATGCTGGTTTAACTCAAAGCGCTCTACATCCGCAAGTGTAGCCATGCCCTTAGAGAGACATCTATTATTGGGCCCACTCCTGTGTGTGAGAGAGACATGCTTTCAAGCCACACAGAGCTCTTCCTCTGGGCTGAGAAAGGCACTCAGTGTCACAGCTAAATATAAGGTGGAACAGATAGTTTAGCAGAAGTAGTTAGCACATATTCCAAGGGACCATTCTAGGGGAAGTGGCCCGTTAACACCCTTGCAGTTATAGGAAAAAAATAGGTTGGGGGGGAGAGGAGGAGTGAGGGAGCGGATTAGTGAGTTACAGGTTGTTGTAATAAGCCTCAAATCCAATGCCTTTATCAAGTCCATGATGTTTAGTCCCTAGCAAAGTTATGAACTGAAGCTCCCAGCACAGGAGCCGACTTTCTGACTTCCACGGGAGGTGTTCGACCTCTGCTCCACCCCAGGCCCCTCCCCCACTCCACCCCTTCTCCCAAGACCCCACCCCCATCCCACCTCTTTCCAACCTCACTCCACCTATTCCTGCCCCTGCTCCCCCCGCCCCCACAGAGTAGCGTAGTTAGAGAGGGAGCAGGGAAGCGGCTGCTCCCCCACCAAGTACAAGTGGCGCCTTATCAATTCCGTGGTGCCTTTGTACTCACCTGGGGGAGCGATTAAAAAAAAAGGCACCACCCACTGCAGCATTTTTATTTTACTCACCCGGCTGCGCTCTGGGTCTTCAGCGGCATTTCAGCGGCGGGACCTTCACTCGCTCTGCGGGTCTTTGGCAGCATTTCAGTGGCGGGTCCTTCAGTGCTGCCGAAGACACCAAGAGCGAGTCAAAAGCCCGCCGTCTTTTGACTGGAGCACCACTGGGTGAGTAAAAGCGCCGCAGCAGGTGGCACCTTTTTTTTTTTTATCGCTCCCCCTGTTCCCTCCACCTGGCTACACCACTGCCCCCACAGTGCTTCTAGCCACTGGTGGGCGGGAGACGCTGGAGAGGAGTGGGAGGAGCTGATTGGTGGGGCTGCCGGTGCGTGCTGAGCACCCACTATTTTTTTCCATGGATGCTCCAGGTGTGGTGCGGGTTTCCATTGAGGACAAGGCCTGAGAGGTCAGACATGGAATGATTGCTTTGCCTCCAGGTAGGGCAGGGTCTTTTGTCTAGATCAGTTTGCAGTGCGAGTTCATTCCAGGGCATAGTGATTGTCTAGTTCCACTCACATCATTCTATAACGCACACACACAGGCGTCATTCCCACTGGAGTGACTTTCTGAAGCTGCATGCTGGCTGTCCATCTCCACCTGAGCCTATGCTCTCCTGGGCTGGTGAGGTTTCTCATAGTACAAGCTCAGGGAACTTCTGGCCTGCTCTGGGTTGTTGGCATGGCTCTCTGGGGATTGCTCTGTTGAAAACAGGCCCCCATTGAAATGCTACAGTTCTGCAAGGGGGAGTAACAACTCAGCAGGGGTTTGCAGGACAGCTCAAGGCACCTGGGACCCCGCAGGGCTGAGCAGGAGGCAACCAGAGAGGTCCTGCAAGAAGGGTGCAGCCTCTTCCTGGCTGAATCGCTAGTGCAAATAACAATATCCATGGCTGCATCCTGTCTCCACTGGCCAGCCTAGCTCACTGCCTGCTGACACTTGGGGCAGGGGGAGGTTAGTGATGGCCATGCTACACTGTGCTGGTGAGGTTTGAACAAGGGGGTGGGGCTGGGGCTGCTGCCCTCCAGCCAGCTCACTCACGTCACCTCCAGCAGTGCCATTCTGGGACAAGGACTGATGGCCCCAAATTCTGTGTCATGCAAGGTGCTGCCATGCCTGCAATTGTGCCTGCTAGGAGTGGGAAGGTGGCCTTGGGGATCTGGGTTCTAGCTAGGCCCAGCTCTGGCACAGACTCCATGGGTGACTTGGGGCTAGCTGATTTATCTGAGTTGTGGAGCAGCCAGAACGACTCAGTACCACTGAAAACCTGGCCCTTTGCCTCCCTGTGTGTCATGTTCATGAAGCACCTGGGGTTTCCTATATGGAGGCACTAGGAATTATTATCTAGATGGGGTGGCAGAGGGAAATATGTGGGGCTGCCTGCAAGGCAGCTCCTATGCCAGGTGAAAGGGAGGGTGTCTAATTGCATGATCACTGTGCTCAGACAGCTGGGGGCAGGAAGAGCTGTTCTAAACTGACCCTCAGGTATGGCGGGGTCACCAAACAGTAATAAATCACCCAGACCAGATGGTATCACCCAAGAGTTCTGAAGGAACTCAAACGTGAAATTGCAGAACTACTAACTGTCATCTGTAACCTATCATTTAAATCAGCTTCTGTACCGAATGACTGGAGGTTAGCTAATGTGACACCACTTTTTAAAAAGGGCTCCAGAGGTGATCCCAGCAATTACAGGCCAGTAAGCCTGACTTCAGTACTGGGCAAACTGGTTAAAACTATAGTAAAGAACAAAATTGTCAGACACATAGATTAACATTATTTGTTGGGGAAGAGTCAACATGGTTTTGATAAAGGGAAATCATGCCTCAGCAATCTGCTAGGATTCTTTGAGGGGGTCAACAAGCATGTGGACAAGGGGGATCCAGTGAACATAGCGTACTTTGATTTTCAGACAGCCTTTGACAAAGTCCCTCACCAAAGGTTCTTAAGCAAAGTAAGAAGTCATGGGATAAGAGGGAAGGTCCTCTCATGGACTGGCAACTGGTTAAAAGATAGGAAACAAAGGGTAGGAATAAATGGTCAGTTTTCAGAGTGGAGAGAGGTAAATAGTGGTGTCCCCCAGGAGTCTGTACTGGGACCAGTGCTGTTCAACATATTCATAAATGATCTGAAAAAAGGAGTAAACAGTGAGGTGGCAAAATTTGCAGATGATACAAAACTACTCAAGATAGTGAAGTCCAAAGCAGACTGTGAAGAGCTACAAAAGGATCTCTCAAAACTGGGTGCCCGAGCAACAAAACAGCAGATGAAATTCAATGTTGATAAATGCAAAGTAATGCACATTGGAAAACATATTCCTGACTATCATATAAAATGATGGGCTCTAAATTAGCTGTTACCACTGAAGAAAGAAATCTTGGCGTCATTGTGGACAGTTATCTGAAAACATCCACTCAATGTGCAGCAGCAGTCATAAAATCAAACAGAATGTTGGGAATCATTAAGAAAGGGATAGATAATAAGACAGAAAATATCATATTGCTTCCATATAAATCCAGGGTACGCCCACATCTTGAATACTACGTGCAGATGTGGTTGCCCCATCTCAAAAAACATATATTGGAATTGGAAAACGTTCAGAAAAGGACAAAAAAATGATTAAGGGTATGGAACAGCTTCCATATGAGGAGAGATTAATAAGACTGGGACTTTTCAGCTTGGAAAAGAGACAATTAAGGGGGGATATGATAGAGGTCTATAAAATCATGACTGGTGTGGAGAAAGTAAATAAGGAAGTGTTATTTGCTCCTTCTCATAGCACAAGAACTAGGGGTCAAAAAACAAAATTAATAGGCAGCAGGTTTAAAACCAACAAAAGGAAGTATTTCTTCACATAACATACAGTCAGTCTATAGAACTCTCAGCCAGAGGATGTTGTGAAGGCCAAAACTGTAACAGGGTTCAAAAAAGAACTAGACAAGTTCATGGAGGATAGGTCCATCAATGGCTATTAGCCAGGATGGGTAGGGATGGTGTCCCTTTGTTCGTTAGAAGCTGGGAATGGGTGATGGGATAGAAGACCTGATGATTATTTGTTCTGTTCATTCCCTCTAGGGCACCTGGCGTTGGCCACTGTTAGAAGACAGGATACTGGGCTAGATAGATCATTGGTTTGACCCAGTATGGCCATTCTTATGTTCTTATGGGGTGAGAGAGAGGACAGGAGGCTGGTCCATTGTCACAGTGCATGCATGAGCAGCAGCCCTATGTGCTCGGAACAGGCAGTGACTGTGGCTTTCTCTCTCCCCTCTCCAGTCTGCAATGTGGATTCCATGCTGCTTTTCCCCAACGCTTCCACTGAAAACTTTGCCACCTTCGGCCAGGGGTTCCAGACTGGCCTGCACGAGCTGTCAGTTTGCAGCTGGGTAAGCACCCACGCTCGCTCCCTGGGCACTATCCTGTCCTATGCCACGGAGGAGAATGACAACAAGCTCGTCCTGCACGGCCGGAACACCGCAGCCCTGGCCTCCATCCACTTCGTCATCGGTGACCCAGCTTTCCGGGAGCTGCCGGTGGGGCAGCTCCTGGATGGCAGGTGGCACCACATGTGTGTCATCTGGTCCTCCATCCAAGGCAAGTACTGGTTCTATGTGGACAGGAGACTGGCATCCACAGGCTCCAAGTTCCAGGAGGGCTATGAGATCCCCCCTGACGGGTCGCTTGTTTTGGGTCAGGAGCAGGATGTGGTTGGGGGTGGGTTTGACCCCTCAGAAGCCTTTGTGGGACGCCTGGCTGGCCTTGCCATCTGGAACCGCACTCTGATGCCTGGGGAGGTTTCCAGCATAGCCATTGGTAAGGGTCTGCCCCGTGGCACTATCCTGAAGCTGGCTGATGTCTCCTCTCTGAATGGATCAATACAGAAGGTGAATTGCACCTGCTTGGAACGCTGTTTGTAAACCAAGACCGCCCCCTCCTGGGCTGTCCCCAGCAATACAGACTATGGGCAGCCTGGAGTGCAAACACTGGGCAGTTATCGACATCAGCCTGTGGTGCCTGTTTGCCAGAACACTTCCTCCGCTCTGCTAAAAAGGCACAAAGCCCTGTTCTCCATCGGATGAGAGCCGAGGGGCTCTACTGACACAGCCATCACCATGGAGATCCGGAGAGGCATAAAAGCATCACTCAATTCTTCCCATGCCAATTTAATGGGAACTTCTTCATGTGATTGCTCATGTCTCCTCACTGAGTCCAGAAATCAGTGCGGCTGTGTCGAGGGTCCAGCTATACTGAGATGACTGTGTCCAAAGGGATAGCCAGCCAAAAGTCGGCTCATATCATACCTCAGCGTTGTATTGCTTTTCCTCCTGCAGCACTTTTCCAGAACCTTAGCAAAGACCCAGCAATCACATCTTCCACCAGTGAAATGCAGCCAGCTCTTGGGAGGATTGGGGAGGGGCATGGTAGCTGTTTAACAGTGCACAGCAATAGCACACACCAGATTAGGATAAGAGATGAAAGCCTCAGGTGGGATTTAGATAGAATGCGAGCGTTCAAACTGGAACACAGCACCCTGCACTTACGGAAATTGTCACCGAATTTTTAATTCCCAGTGATGGTCGAACCTTAGTCTTAGATCTCATCCAAGAGACAGCCCATAATATCAGGCTGGGCCTGGGGTGGCCCAGAGATGGAGGGAAGCGGGCTGTCTCCCGCAAATACCGCTTCTGATAAGTCCCACTTTTCCAGGAAGGGCTCCCCGCCGAATACTGACAGCAAACCCCACAGAGCTAACACCAGCCCAGCCCAAGGCGCTGTAGCCGCATATAAGCACAGCAGCCTGGGGGAAAGGCTCTTGGATTCTATTTCCAACCTGAGGCGCAAATGACTATTGCAGTTAGTTTTCACAGTGAAATGACCATGACGGAACTTGCCTTCAATACTTAATTCTTCCGAGGAGAGCGCAAGGAGGAGGTCGGGGGAAGGTGGCCCTGGGGGCCAGGTCTACACTACGAGATTAAATCGATTTTAGATACGCAATTTCAGCTACGAGAATAGCGTAGCTGAAATCGAATATCTAAAATCGATTTACTCACCCATCTTCACCACGCGGGATCGATCCGCGCGGCTCGCCGTGTTGAATCCGGAAGTCCGGTCGTCTAGCTGGAGTTCCGGAATCGATCTAAGCACGCTCTGGGATGGAGATATCGCGTCCAGACCAGACGCGATATTTCGATCCCTGAGCAATCGATTTTAACGCGCCGATCCGGCGCGTAGTCTAGACGTGGCCTAAGTTTGTGAAGTGCTCTTTGAAACATCAGCAGTAACTGTGTACCAGACGGTGTGTACCCTGGTCGTAGAGAGTCAAGCTTACCCCTGAGGCTGAGCTTGATGACTAACTCAAGGAACAATAACAGAGTAGAAACCTCCACCTAAGCTCTCTTCTCAGGGCAGATTGTTCCTAGGGCTCCCTGCAGGACCTCCCTGGCTGTGCCCCAAGTTCCCTCTCCCTAAAGGGCCATCCCACCTCTCAGAGTCTGATGAAGTCCAAAAACGGAATGTGCCGCAGTGAAGCAACAATTTGTGCAGGGCTCTAACCTGGCTAACAGGGCAGGTCAACAGCCAATCCCTGCCTCTTTGTTCAGCCCTAGGCCTGGCTATATCCCCCTGTGGTGCCAAACACCCAAATCAAACGGCCTTGATCTAATCATGAATGAGAGCTGGACAGTGAAACTGGACAGAAACAGCAATGGTGCCTTTCTCCTGGCCCAAGCTCTTCCTCTGGAACGGCCTCAAGTCTAAAGCGCCTTGGAGAGTCTGGCTGCTGTGACTGCAGCCTCAAACAGCTCCAATAAGCTACCAACCTGCTCCAATATAACAGGTACCCACTGCATCCAGCTTGGCCTTGGGAAGCCACAGGAGTGTGTGGAGAGGGGAATGTGGAGGCTCTGTGTGGGCTGGTGGTTTAGAGGAGGCGCCTCCACAATAACCTGTACATGGTACTGCAGTTAGCTAGAGCAATGCTGCATCTCTCTCGTGAACACGAGGCCTGTGTCTCTTGCAGCTGGGATCTGGCAACATTTCAAATAAAGAAGGAAACAATCAAATGGGTCTGTGTGTAAAGCGCATACTGCCGAAGTGAACAGCAAAAATGGGGATGGGCAGGGGAGATTTTTAAGATTATTTCAACTTGAAAAGGACAGCATCAGCTTGACATTTAGTCAGTTTCAGAACATGCTGTCCAAAGTCTTTTGGGTTCTGCCTCTGCTGACCCAGCAGGTTTTACAGCCAGGTATTTTCCGCTTTAAAAGAAATTGTTTTCTCCTGTTGCTGATGAAAATCTCACCCTGAGTCCAGGAAACTGACTATTGTGGAACAGTGAAATTGACAATGCACAGAGTGCTGTCAAATGAACACTACACAGAACTGGGAAAATAGAGAAAAGCCTCATTTCTGGCTAATCGCTCACCATTGTGGTGACATTAGCTGCCACTTCTAGCAAGCAGGTAAATCATTCAAGAGAAAAGTGATGGGTTTAAGTTGAGCGTGGCCCTTTAATCGTCTAAGGTGTTAGTAACATGCCCAAGGAGCGATGTCTGTTTTTACATTGACCCTTCTCCTTTCCATCATGTTTACAAGCTTGAAGGTCATTTTATTCCTAAAATCAAAGGGCCAGTCAGAGGCAGGTTCCAACCCCAAGAACGTATGGTCATGGGCTAGCTCCCCAGCCAAAGGCTCCGTCTCGCAAGGTGCTGGCTGGGTCCCTCTAACTCCTGTGGATGTCAGTGGGAAGTGAAGGCACCTGGTACCTCCAGAAACTTCTCAGCACTGTACAGAATCAAGCCCTAAGCTGTGTCACTGGCAGGTGCTTGTCAGGTGCCCCGTAAGGCCCACCAGTGACATGATTCATTGATGTCTCAGCAATGGGGGAAGATCATCAGGATGGAAACAGGCAGCAGTGACTGGTAATGACCCAAAAGGCTTGGGGCCTTTAGTCACCATCACTCCTGCTCTGCGGCTGCTTTTTCTCCTCTTTATTTCTCTTCTCTCCTCAGTGGCACTAGCTGGGCTCCCAAAACAGCTATTCTGCACTGGTCCCCACATCCTGCCCTGGCCTGGAGGCAGCGCCCCTTCTCCTACACTTTTATTAAACAGTCTGCTCTCTCTATTTCCCCCATTGGCTCGGTATTGCTGCTTAAAGGCAGAGCATGGCAATGCAGTGGGCTAGTGCTGGCCAGCTCCAGCTGTCTCACTCCTAGCTCTCTCACTTCGCGGGCCCGGGTCAGAGTCTCCTGCGTGTTTAAATGCAGCTTGGAGTGACCCTGATGTTCTGCAATAGTCACTGACACCTCAGGTAGTGTTTGTCACTGTAGGAAAGTGACACCCCCTCAGAAGCTATTACATTCATAGCATCCAAGCAGCCATACCCAAAACTGCTCTGAGGATTTACCAGCTTGCTACGTCCTGGTCGTCTCCACTAAGAGAGGCCAATCGGTGGTTCTGTTTTTCATGTCCATGGCAGACAAGAGCAGGCAGCCCAACATGGGGCTGGTCACTGTCACTGTCATGGATCTGTGTCTGGAGGAGACAAGGCAAAGGTCTTCTCTGGAGAGGCTGGTCCCATCCCATGCACTGAAGATCTAGGGGTGATTGGGAGCTTTGAGTGGCAGCCTCCTCCTCCTGATTGTGAAAGCAAGTGGGCAAGAGTTGTGCACTCTGCAGGCTGGATTGGTAATGCCCTTCTGTGTGGAGGAGGGAGGGAGGAAGGAGCCAGCCTCCCGCACAGCTCTGTTGTGTGGGTGGAGAGAGTAAACACATGGGCCTGTTCTATATGGCACAGCAGCGGTGTGAAGGCCCACCGGGCTGGCTAGCTCAGATTTCTCTGCTCATAACACCCCAGTGACCCACATGATGAAGCACCATTTATATGCATAAGTGAGGCCTTTGCATGTGGCCCAAGTTCTCTGAGACTGGTACAAACAGCAGAATAGACCAGCGAAGGGCCCTGGAGCATCTTATACCAACAGCACAGGGACAATGGAGGGCATCCGAAGGGAGTGGAAACAGACACACAGATTCTTAATAGTAACTAGAACTGGTGGGGAAAAAATCACCAACATATTGGAAAACACTGTTTAATTTCAACTAAAATGTCATGAAATTGTTGCATTTTGGCTACATTTTGTTTAGAAAAAAATGGCAGGGGGTAAGGGGACGAGTTCCTGCTTCAACACTTTTGGGAATGAAAAGTTTCAACTTTTCATGTTAAATATGACTTTTTGTTTCAAAATGAGTGTATTAAAAACTTCAAAATCAAAACAAAACCAACGTATCCAAGTGCACCGTTGTGACTGAACCCAAATGAATTTTGTTTTGAATTTCATTTTGTGAACAATTTTGACGATTTTTTCCCAGATTTTGTGCCTGAGCCCAGCCTCCCCAGCACTTAGAGCAGAGCAGCTGCACCAATGCTGAGCCAGAGTGTAGAAAAAACTAAAGCCAGAACAGTTTCTTTTGGGCAAGAGGAGCATCCTCATACACTGCTGCATCCCCTCAGTGTGATCTGAGCTATGGTGCCTAGAACGTGCCTCCCCATCAAGCCCATGGGGCTCCACTTTGGAATCATAGAATCATAGACTATCAGGGTTGGAAGGGACCTCAGGAGGTATCTAGTCCAACCCCCTGCACAAAGCAGGACCAATCCCCCACTAAATCATCCCAGCCAGGGCTTTGTCAAGCCTGACCTTAAAAACCTCTAAGGAAGGAGATCCCACCACCTCCCTAGGTAACCCATTCCAGTGCTTCACCACCCTCCTAGTGAAAAAGTTTTTCCTAATATCTAACCTAACCCTCCCCCACTGCAATTTGAGACCTTGTTGAACCTCATCAGATTTCTTTTGGCCGAATCCTCTAATTTGTGTAGGTCCCTCTGTATCCTATCCCTACCCTCCAGCATATCTACCACTCTTCTCAGTTTAGTGTCATCTGCAAACACACTGAGGGTGCAATCCACGCCATACTCTAGATCATTAATGAAGATATTGAACAAAACCAGCCTCAGGACCAACCTTTGAGGCACTCTGCTTGATACCGGCTGCCAGCTAGACATGGAGCCATTGATCACTACCCGTTGATCCCAACAATCTAGCTAGCTTTCTGTCCATCTTCTAGTCCATTCATCCAGCCCATACTTCTTTAACATACCGGCAAGAATACTGTGGGAGACCGTATCAAAAGCTTTGCTAAAGTCAAAAAATAATATGTCCACTGCTCTCCCCTCATCCACCAAGTCTCTGTCATTCCAATCACATCATAATTCCCTGACTGTGCCAGGACTTCCAGTTCTCCCTGCTTCTTTTCCAGGCTTCTTGCATTTGTGTATAGACCCTTAAGATAACTCACAGATCATCCTGCTTTCTCAGTCTGAGGCAGGAGTCCTCCCCTCTTGCGCTCTCCTGCTCGTGCTTCCTCCCAGTATCCCACTTCCCCACTTACGTCAGGGCTTTGGTCTCCTTCCCCTGGTGAACCTAGTTTAAAGCCCTCCTCACTAGGTTAGTCAGCCTGCTTGCGCTGATGCTCTTTCTTTCCTCTCTTGGTTAGGTGGAGCCTGTCTCTGCCTAGCACTCCTCCTTCTTGGAACATCATCCCATGGTCAAAGAATCCAAAGCCTTCTCTCCAACACCACCTGCATAGCCATTTATTGACTTTCACGATTCGATGGTCTCTACCCGAGCCTTTTCCTTGCACAGGGAGGATGGACGAGAACACAGCTTGCGCCTCAAATTCCTTTATCCTTTTCCCCAGAGCCATGTAGTCTGCAGTGATCCGCTCAAGGTCATTCTTGGCAGTATCATTGGTGCCTACGTGGAGAAGCAGGAAGGGGTAGTGATCCGAGGGTTTGAGGAGTCTCAGCAGTCTCTCCGTCATATTGAGACCCCAACTCTCAAGATGGTAGGAAGCAACGTGTGTGTGTGTGTGTGTGTGTGTGCGTGTGTGTGTGTGTGTGACAGACTGGTACCTTGCCCCCGGTAAGCCTCAGCGTGTTTCGGTAGGATCTCCCCGCTGAGCCAGTGGCAAGGTCCTACGGTGCTGTAACCAGGGGTAATCCTATGGACTCTGGCCACTAGACCATGCTGCCCTGTAACTGGGGGCAGTTCTATGGACTCTGGCCACTAGGCCACGCTACCCTGTAACCAGGGGCAATTCTATGGACTCTGGCCACTAGGCCACGCTGCCCAGCAACGAGGGCAAGTCCATGGACTCTGGCCACTAGGCCGTGCTGCCCTGCAACGAGGGGCGATTCTATAGATGCTGGCCACTAGGTCAGACTACCCTGCAACGAGGGGTGTAAATGCTCACATGTAGTGGAGAATGTGGGCAGTGATTCAGGCCTGTTGAAAGGTCCAGCGTAAGGGAGTTAAACCGGGGGAACCCCGCCAAGCCTCACGATGGAGATGGAGAAGCTCCTAAGGTGGATGCTGGAAAAGCAGCAGGAGCAGGCAGCCCAACAGCAGCAGCTGTAGGTGCAGATTCTCCAGCAGATGGCCAGCCAGCAGCAGCTGCTGATAACCAAGCACCAAGAGCACCAGCAGCCACTTCTCTGGGAATTAGCGGCCCAGCAGCAGACGCAACAAGAGCGCCTGATGCAGCAGAAGGCCACGCTGTTACGCCCGGTGGGAGCCGCAGCTGCCACACCTGCAGGGACCAGACCCAGGGAGACTCTGGGGGAACTGCTGGTACGTCTCACTAAGATGGGGCCGGAAGGCGACCCAGAGGCATTCTTAGTGACGTTCGAACGGGTAGTGACCGCCGCCAGGTGGCCCCCAGAACATTGGGCCACCCTACTAGCCCCCTATCTAATCAGACAGGCCCAGGCCTCCTATTGTAGCCTCGATTCCCGGGAGGCCTTAGAGTACCCCCGAGTGAAGGTGGCCATATTGGACCATACCGGCATTAGTTTCACAGCTGTTATTCTCTGAATGTCAGTTTCACTGAGCTGTTGCCAGGATTTCCCAGGGTCTGTGGCTCCAGGGCAGCCCTGCCATGTGGAATATCCCAGGGCTGGTGACCTCTGGGCTTCCAGACTTCTGGGCCAGCTGGCTCCACTGGAATCGGATTGGCAATCTTAGGAGTCAGCTGATCTGGGAGTCTGAAGCCCTGGGTTCTTGGCACCACATGGTGGAGATGCCCTGGAGCCACGGCCCCTGTAAGCTGGTCCAAGACTTCCAGGCTCCCATCTCTGTGGAGAACTGCAGAGCTGGGAGTCAAGCCCTGGCTAGTGTTGGGGCTCCCAGGGCTTCCTGGTGCCCTGTTCCACGGCAGGGAGCTTGATAGAGCTTTGCCAGCCCTGAGAGCCCTGGCTAGGACCCTGCCATGGAGAAAAGAGACCTATCCAGGGCTCTATGTGGCAGGGAGCCTTGGTAGCCGCAGGCTCCCCAGCGCTGTGGCAATCTTCACAGCAGGGCTGCTCCCAGTTGGAGCTGTGGACTCTGGAACCCAGAATGAAAGCAGGCTGCTAGGAAACTAACTGTAAACCTGACTGTGTTTTGGTGAAAGGTTTGTTGACCTTGTAATGAGTTTGACAGAACATTTCACCCCCTTAGACTTTTTTATTTTCTGACAAAACTAAGTTTCTTCTGAAAATTTCCAACTGCACCTATTACCGAGTGCTAGAGGCTTTTTTGGAGCTAAAGATTCCTGGTTTCCATCTCTGGTGATCATTGAAATGTCTGTGGCCATAGCTTGTTACAGTGTTTTCTCCCATCTGCCTGCACTTCTCGGTTTCTCTTCCTTGGCTGTTGGTTTGGTTTCCTGGACAGTGTATTAAGCTAAGATCAAGTGTAACTCTGCCAAGTGTTCGGGCCCACTAAAGATACTGTGCAAAACACAGTTGTATTGAACTGTATTGCACAGATGATGCAGAAGAAAACTGTTGGGATAATTTATAACATTGCTGCTTGTGTGAGACCTGACTTGTACAGTAAGGCAGAGCAGAAGAGAATACATCAAATGCCCTCAACTCTTTCTAGCCAAGACAAGAGCATTGTCTTTCGTCCAGGTTTTGTGTGTTCTGCTGGGCTCTTGACATGCCCTAACAATTACTTTCTGCTGGATTCAATGAAGACCTGGTCTTGGGTTGCCATACTGTACTGAAGGATCATGCACAACACTGGGACTGTAGTGTTGCTTAAGCACTGTAGACCTGGTTCTGTGCTGTTACACCAATAGGAATCTGGAGTAACTTCACTGTCAGTGAAATCTCTCCATTTTTACTTTCCACCCCCTCCCAGGGGTGTTACTTTGGATTTACACCAATATAACAGATGTCAGAATCAGGCCCCCTGTGTGTAGGATTTTCTGAAAGGTCTTGAAACCTATTTTCATACTTTCAGAGACTGAAATGCCATTAGCTTTGTTTCTGGTGTAGTATGATTAACGTCACTGAAATTACATCAGGAATGAATTTGGTCCATGATTATTTGAAGGAATTATGCCAGGTATACACACAACACAAGCCACACAGGAAGGGAGAAATTTTGTGCTCCTAAGTCAAGCAAACCTTCCGTTAACTCCAGCTAGAGGCCTGGTTGGGTAAGGCCTGCAGAACTGCACATGCACACCCCACAGGTACTGTGTTCCACTTGGTCTCCCTTGGGAACACATCCCTTTCATCTGCCCCACGAAGCCCTTTGCTATACAGTCGTGTGTCGGGTGCGCTACTCTGGACCAGGCATTGCACGGCTCCCATTGACCCGCGTGCACACACGCAACGAATAGAGGTTACATTGCATGAGACCTGAGACACCGACCTGCATAAGACACGTACACTACAGGTACCCTCCGCGCGCGCCAACAGGGGGAAGCCGCCAGACTACAACTCCCATGATGCAACGCTCCCGTCAGTTCGGCGGCCGCCGTAGCGCCTGTCACGTGAACGGCGGCGCTGCCTGCCCCACGGGGTCACATGAGCAGCTCGGAGTCCGATGCTTAGCGGAACGCGGAGCCCCGAGCGGCAGCTGCCCCTGCCGAGCGCCCCCGGCCCGGCCGCATGGCCAACGTCGCCAAGAAGGTGTCCTGGTCCGGCCGGGACCGCGACGAGGAGGACGAGCCCCCGGCCGCCGGGGAGGCCACCCCGTGCTGAACGGCGCGGGCGGCGGGCGGCCCCCCGCACTCCCGGCCGGTGAGCGAGCGGGAGCGGGAGCTTCGGATTGTGGGGCTGGTGTCGGGGGCTGCCTGGGGCCTCGCTGAGGGGCGGGGAACAGGCAAGTCCAGATCCGTGCGGCCCTGGGGAGCCTGGGCTCGCTCTAGCTGATGCCCTGCGTCCTGCCGAGCTCGCCTGCGAGCAGCGAATGTCCAGTGAGCTCCAAGCCTAACCGTGTCTCTGCCTCTTGCCCCCGACCCATCCTTGCCTATTGGCTTCACCCAACCTATTGCCCGAGCTGTGCTCGGCTTATAAACCTCCGTGGTCTAGCCCTGCAGCCCCAGCCACACTTGTTGCAGCTACTTCTCCTCGGTTCTGGGAGCTGCTGTACATCGCAGAGCTTGCCGGAGCTCTGTGTTCTTCCTTCCCTGGCGTTGAGCCAGGGGCTGCACCGATCCCTCCTGATGTAACCGAATGGAAGCACCTATAAATGGGTGAAATCTGGCAGAGCCCTGAGATGGGCCCTGAGCTGTACAGGCAGGGCCTGGACAAATGCTGGACCATTGCAAAGACGGTGTAGGTGGTGAAGTGACAAAGGTCCAGGATGAAATAAATTCTCCTGGTGGCTTGTTAGGAGAACGGATGGTTGCTACACGATCTATGTAGCCCTGAGGGTGGGGGAGCTTTACATCCTTAAGAGGGGATTTTGTGTTGAGTGGGTTTAGGGTGCAGAGAATTCATATGGGGAAGGAGGAAGGATTACTGATCAGGTTCTGCCTCTTTTAGTCTTGTTGGATTTCACCTCATGCGGTCTCCCTGGAGAGAGCTCCTTGAAGCTTTCCTTTAGTAATGGAATGTGTCTCCACAGCCTTCAGTGGAATTGGAGAGACCGGGAAGTACTTGGAGCAAGCAGTAACTGGACAGCATCAGTTAGGTGTCAAAATGATTTGATGGGTAGCTGAGGAGAGGGACCGGCTTACTGGTGGCATGCAAGATGCCTCACTTTGGGTTTCCAGGACTCCTGAATGTGCACTGACCTCTGCCAACGGGTGGGGATCTGAGCTTTGCTTCCTTAAGGCGGGCAAACTTTTTGGCCTGAGGGCCACATCTCGGTATGGAAATTGTATGGAGGGCCAGCTGGGACAGGGGATTAGGGTGCATGGGGGTGGATGAGGGTTCCGGCTGTTGGTGCAGACTCTGGGGTGGGTCTGGGGATGAAGAGTTTGGAGAGCAGAAGGGTGCTCTGGGCTGGTATGGAGGGACTTGGAGGGCGGGAGGGGGCTCTCAGCTGGGGCAGGGAATTGGGGTGCATGGGGGGGTGAGACTCTGACTGGGGATGCAGACCTTGGGGTGGGACTGGGGATGAGGGGTTTGGGGTGCAGGAGGGTGCTCTGGGTTGGGATCAAAGGGTTTGGAGGGTAATTAGGGTTAGAGCTGGAGGAGGGGGTTGGGGGGCAGCGGTGGTTTAGGGTGCAGGATCTGAGTGGCGCTTATCTGAAGTGGCTCCTGGAAACAGCCACCCGTCCCCGCTCCAGCTCCCATGTGGAGGCGAGGCTATGCTGCTCTGTGTACTGCCCAGTCCTCAGACACTGCTCCTGCAGATCCAGTTGGCCATGGTTGCCGACCACTGGGAGATGCAGAGCCGGCACTTGGGACGAGGGCAGCATGCGGAGCCACCTGGCTGCCCCTGCTTCCAGAAGCCACGCTGAGCTGCTGCATGTGTAGAGTGGAGCAAGGCAAGCCCCGATCCTGCTCCCTGGCTGGATCAGGGCTTGGGGAAAGCTCCCAACCCTGCTCCCCAGTGGGAGCTCGAGGGCCAGAGGTGCAATGGGCTGGATGCAGCCCGCAGGCCGTAGTTTGCCACCCCTGTTTCAGGGTCACTCCCTGTCATCCTTGAGAGACTGTACTCGGATTATTATTCAAGAGGGGGTGTAGAATTCCTTGCTGCCTAAGATTTGGATCCAGGTTCTCATTAGGTGTGCTCAGCCAGCGACGGTCTGAGCAAGGGGTGGGGAAATAAATGTCATGGTAGATATTCTCTTCCTTCCTCAGAGAAGACAAACTTTATGCCTTCAATTACAGCACAGTCCTGAGTGCCTATCACTATTCACTAATCAGTCTTGGACAGGTCAGTCTTTCTTGTGTCTGAGTCAACCAAACTGGATTAAAAAGCAGAACTTTACAGGTCACCAGATAGTGAGCTGAGATTTCCTATTGCAGAGCGATACTGGAACAGAGCTGTAGTCAGGCTACGGATGACTAGGACAACCAGCAAGGAAAAACACAGCACATGGATCTGATTCATACAATGTGTTTCTCGTGTCACTGTGACAAGTGCCTAGCTGATCGCTGTACTTGGTGAGCACAGCTGATGAGACAGGCTGCTGACCCCCCAAGAGGAGCGGTGTTGCTCTGAGGGGTTGCTATGGCATGGCAATGAAACAGATGGGGTGGGTGGAAGAGGAATACTTTCAGGAGCTACTAACCATTTCGTAGTGATGATCCTTATTAAATATAATGGATACAGGAAATCTTCATTTCAGAGTCATGGTCTCTGCGGATGGGTAGCCTGTGAATCTTTTGGCTGATCAAGGTGTGACCACTAAGAAGTAACAGGGTCTATAAGAGGGATCGGCAACCTTTGGCATGCAGCCCATCGGGGAAATCCACTGGCGGGCCAGAACGGTTTGTTTACCTGCAGCGTCCGCAGGTTCGCCCAGTCACAGCTCCCACTGGCCGCCGTTTGCCGTTCTAGGCTAATGGGGACTGTGGGAAGTGGAGGTCAGCATGTCCCTCAGCCTGCTCTGCCTCCTGCAGCCCCCATTGGCCTGGAACAGCGAACCACGGCCAGTGGGAGCTGCAATTGGTTGAATCTACGGATGCTGCATGTAAACAAACTGTCCCAGCCCACCAGCAGATGTCTCTGACGGGCCGCGTGCCAAAGATTGCCGATCCCTGGTCTATAAGTATGGAGAGTGGGACCAGTACATTATGTGCGACCCTTTTAATGGGCTCCTTATCCTCCCCATTTCTGTTGGGCCCTGCCAGCTTTCCACAGCACTCTCAGCTGCAGGCCAAAAGCAGTGAACTGGGGAGATTGCCCCAGTTCTTACCTAAAAGCATATGTTTGTGTGGGAGTGACCTAGCAGGCTGGTTCTGGGCCTGTTCTCCAGAGTGAGGCAAGGGCTTGAGCAGCTGAGCACAGGAAAATCGAACACTTTAAATGGTGACTCATTTAATTTCATGCAGCACATGGGGTAAAGGAATTACTGTCGTTTACTCAAGACGCAATTAACTCCCATAAGATCTCCCACAGGCCAGGAGCTATGTGGGATTAAAAGGGATGAGCTGTTTAGGGATATGCTTATCCATATAGTTATAGAATGAATATGCACATGTTGAATTCAAAGGAGATGAAACTCTTCTGTTTCAGAGCAAGAGCCATTCACTGACTGGCAGGGTTAGGAAGATACTCTGTGTGAGCTGATTATTTCATAACCATCTTCTATGAAGCTTCTTGCATTCTCTTGAGGGCCCTAGTACTGGCAACCATCAGGAGGATACTGGGTGAGGGGCCCTGGGGTCTGAACTGGCATGGTGGTTCCTATGTTCTACATCTCCGAGCACGTGCACGCAATTCAGATCATATGAATATGCGTACAACGCTGAAACACTTGAATCTTGGGCACATCTCATCAGTTTGGCATTTTCAAGATACCTGAGAACTGCTTGGACAGTTCAGCTGGATATGCTTAACACCTGATACTAGGATAAAGGGATCTTTTTATAAAACACTCCTCTTGTTTCTCCTTCCTTGCCATTCACCTGGATCGGCTCGGATCTTTTTCCAAGCTAGCTCACAAATTAAATATTAACTGTTCAAACACGCTGATGCCCAGGCAGGAAGCAATCTGAATTCCCAGGCAGGAAGCAATGTTTTACGTCAGGGGTAGGCAACCTATGGCATGGGTGCCGAAGGTGGCACACGAGCTGATTTTCAGTAGCACTCGCACTGCCTGGGTCCTGGCCATTGGTCCATGGGACTCTGCATTTTATTTAATTTTAAATGAAGCTTCTTAAACATTTTTAAAACCTTCTTTACTTTACATATAACAATAGTTTAATTATATATTATAGGCTTGTAGAAAGAGACCTTCTAAGAACATTAAAATGTATTACTGGCACGTGAAACCTTAAATCAGAGTGAATAAATGAAGACTCGGCACACCGTTTCTGAAAGGTTGCCAACCCGTTTTACGTATTCTGAGAAATGCAGATCAAGAGCCCGCCTTCTGTCTCCCATGAATAAAAGCAAACTTTATGGTGGTGATGACTTGTCATGTGCCTGCTGTACCTTTCATTTTGTCTTTTTGCTTTCCTTGAGAGTAACTTTTTTGGGGAAGGGAGAAGGGTAGGTTGGCGGACGGATTTGTCAAACGATGTGGAGGACGCTTGGTCGCGAATACTCAGCCTACCATGCAACAGATACAAAATTGTTGTATGAGTCTGTAGGCTGGTGGGATGCTGACATCTGTAGTAATCTGTGTATGCTTATTTTGATTAGCTGCATGCTTGTTTAGAAGCTCAGATAGCAAGATGTAAAATGCTGCAATCAGGAAATAGCACCAGAGGTCTTCCTGCTGGCTATAATTAGAGGCATCCTGAATGTGTCCCCTCCAGGGGGAAGGAAGAAAGGTCTGTACCTGTATTAGCGAAAACAAAAATTCCTGACAAGTCTTGGAGTAGTTCATGCCTAGGACTGTTAGTCGTTAGGGTGAGCGGGGCTGGATAGTATACCTGCCCACTCACCTGTTGGGAGTGAACTGTTAGCCTTGACGCTGACTTCTTGAGTCCACAGACAGTTTCAGGGTTGCTACACATAATTTCCCAAAGTGATAACAAGAATCTGGTCAGTTTCACTTCAGCCTTGTAGGCAGTAGTAAAACAGCCGGGACCACTTCAGGTTCATGCTTCCGTTGAGGAGCGCTCTGGGGAGCAGCAGAGGCAGAACCTGGAGTATTTCCAGAGAGAGGGGCCCCAAAAACTGGAGGAGGGGTTGAGTTTCAGAAGACTGATCTCTTCATCTCATGGGTAGTTCCCAGGAGGTTGTGGGATGTGGGGCTAGGAAGAATATAAATACTGCCATACTGGCTCAGAACAATTGTCTGTCTAGCCCAGCATCCTTTCTCCAGCAGTGGACTTCATGGGGAGTGTACAGAACAGGGCAGCTGAAGTGATTGACCCTGTCTTCCCCTTCTGGCTTTTGGCAGTTAGAGGTTTAAGGTTGCCCGAGCATGGTGGTATATCCTTGACCATTTTGGCTAGTATCTATCAATAGACCTATCCTCTGGGAACTTATGTTGTTGTTTTTTTTGAACAGTTAAGTTTTGGCCATCACAACATCCCATAGCAAGGAGTTCCACAGGTTAATATTGTGTGGAAAAAGTACTTCATCCTCTTTGTATTAAAACCTATGCCTGTTAATTTCATCAGCTGGCCTCTCGCTTTTGTATTGTGGGAAAGGGTAAATGACACTTCTCTAGTCACTCTTCTCACATCATTTTGTGATTTTTTTTTTTTTTTTTTTTTTTTTGTAGACCTCTGTCGTGTCCCATCCTGTCCTCCATGCCCTTAGTCCTTTTCTACGCTGAACAGTTGTCATCCTTTTAAAGGGCGAGACCTTACTTTTCAGCAGCCAGAACAGGAATGGATTTGTCAGCTATTTGATAACCAGAGACTGGTACCAAAGATACAGGCCCCTAGCATGGTCCAGGGTAGCACCTTGGTGAGAATTTAAGCTTCCTGGCCCATTCTCAGCAGTCGCGGATGGCAGGAGTACAGGGCGTCTCACAAGGTGTTGTGCATGGAGGCCGGGGCAGATATTCTCTTCATGTTCGCCTGTAGGTGGTAGGTTTCCGCTAAAGTCTCTTGGCCTTGTGATTTGATACAAACTTTGGGGTCTGTCAGGACCGTAGCTTTGTGCTGCCTGTGATAGAAGCTTGCTAGCAAATGAAATATGGGCATCGTTACTTTTTCAGCTAGTATTTCAGCAATGGTAATGTGCTTTCCTGCAAAAATCATACGATTTCATAACTGCAACTTTGCAAGCTAGTTGCCATTCTCCTGCTATGCTCATTCAGCATCTGACTAGGAACTCTAACTTAGCCTGAGTTTACAGGAAGGGCCCTGAGGACTGAATCTTTATCTTGTCTCTCATCAAATCCGCCAGTCTGTATGATGTCTGTGTGGTCATTCAAATTGCTGCAT
Source organism: Chelonoidis abingdonii (assembly GCF_003597395.2). NCBI lineage: Eukaryota > Metazoa > Chordata > Testudines > Testudinidae > Chelonoidis > Chelonoidis abingdonii. The sequence goes on from NC_133777.1 coordinate 38,700,601, forward strand.
GGAGGTGTATGGGGACACAGCTTCTTTTTAATGTTCTGCATGATCCAAAGCCAGGCTGTTGGCATGTGATGGTGCAGAGGATAAGGAAAGGAAATAATTCATGTCCTATGACCCTTCTCTGGAAATAAAAAAAAACAAAACCCTCCAATAACATTTCCCAGGCAGTGGCCTAGTTTACACATCAACAACAGAAGTTGAGTCAAATGCTTCTTGTTTGTGGTTCTTCAGAGCAAAGTTGAGGGCCTATAAAAAGTTTGCTGTGTACACAGTCGTAGTGTTTGTTCTGTCAATGTTTTTGTTCATTAGCTCTGATTGAAGTCATGCCGTTATTCACAGGCAGGGATTGCTTCATGACTAGTCACCTGAAAGGTAGAACACTGATATGGTACCTACCATGCATGGTGCATATAATATAGTTTGGCTGAATATAGGCCATTTACTTCTGCCTAAATCGAGTTTTGTGGATTCTCATTGTTGGGGGTTGTAACCCATCTGCAGGGCGTAGGCCTCACTAGCTCTGCTCCCGGGTGAGTCATTCCTTGCCGGGCAAGATGCTACTAGCTGTGTTGGTCTCTTTGCCAAGCAATACCACACTGGTTCAACCCCATACTGTAATAGTGGGCCCTTTGTCATTGCTCATATGTCATCATAGACTGACCCCTGCAGCACGACCTGTAGGGTTGGAAATTATTTTTGAGTGCTATTTACTGTATATTATAAACTTTAGCCAAACTTTTCTTTCCAATTAAAGTTGTTACTCTGGGTTTGCTACAGGCCCTTTCAGAGAGGTTGTTCTCATAGCAATCAGCCGTTGGACCATGTCCCAGAATGATGTAGCCTGAGTCAGCTCTTTCTAGAACTTGCAATTAGAAATGAATGAACTGGCCACTGTGCTAGAAACTAGCAACAGATTACTTGACAAAATCGGCCAACTTCAGGAGTCTGTGCAGTTAGTACCTTTGTACCACTGAGCTGTGGCAGAAACTATCCCAGCTCTTCAGAGATGGTTACCAGATGCAGTTGCTAAAGTTATAAGGTAACACCCAACACTTCTTGTGCAAGCCTATTTTAAACGTACTACAGAGAAAACATTAAAAAGCCTACCTGCTTGCTAATCACCTTCCCAGGGATCAGCCCAACCCCAGCACGGGCTCTGCTAGGAGCCGTCCATCAAACCCCCACTGAAGGGAGATTCCTTAAGGTTACCTGTTCATCACAGCTTCAGCTCAGAACAAGCCCAGTTTTATGAGGCCTCAGTCGGCCCCGTCCTTCCTACCCTTCCCTAAGGACTGGTGCTCTTTGTGGAGCAGAAGGCCTGTCCCTTTGCTGGATCAGGAAGAAGGCCGTGAGCCAGTTTAACACCAGGCTATTTATCCAAGAGTCCTTCCTTTGTGAGTTGGTCCGTGGAGAATCCAGTGTGAACCAGTATATGCACCTTTCCTGGAGGTGGCTTCAGAGGGCTGGTAAGCAGGGAAATTACATTAGTATCCCCATCCCTGGTAGAGAAGACACATCCAGTGCCACAATAACACACACGCAGTGAACCCTAACTTAATATCATAAGGTTTGCCCAGGATATTACAGAAGAGTGTCAGTCTTTCGCAGTGATAACCAGTAGTGACATCATACCAGCCAAGTCAGTCATATTTGCTCTTCCTCACCTCTCTTGCAAACATCTGTCCACATGCTGTTTAGGCTGATGGAAAAAGTCCAGTCTGGGCTTAGCACCACTCTAAGAATTACACTGCCCCTAGGCTAACCTAGAGGAGAATTCTTCAGAGGGATCCTTTGGTCTTGGGGTTGGAGCCCCAGATGCTGAAGGATCTTCTCTCAATCTTGATCTGGTCAATGTGCCAGTTTTCATATGGACCCGACCTGATAGAACTCCAGAATGTGGGAGTTCAAACTAGCTAGTCCATAGAGTCTCACTTACACATGAAGAACTTCAGGTAAATGGGTGTGCTTTCTAATTTTTTTCCTCATAATGAAATTTGGAGGTGGAAGCCCAGCTCAGTCTTTCTCGGTTAGAGGCCCGTTGCAGAAAATACAATTACGTCTTGGAGCTTCGAGTCAGATCACTAGTCCGGGGATAGGCAACCTATGGCACGCGCGCCGAAGGCGGCATGTGAGCTGTTTTTCAGTGGCACTTACACTGCCCGGGTCCTGGCCACCGCTCTGGGGGACTCTGCTTTTTAATTTAATTTTAAATGAAGCTTCTTAAACGTTTTTAAAACCTTATTTACTTTTACATACAATAGTTTAGTTATATATTATAGACGTATAGAAAGAGAGCGTCTAAAAACGTTAACATGTATTACTGGCTCACGAAACCTTAAATTAGGGTGGATAAATGAAGACTCGGCACAGCACTTCTGAAAGGTTGCCGACCCTGGACTAGTCTTTCTACCCTACGCTAAAGCCCCCTCTACTTTACAATGTAAGCTCTTTAGGGCAAGGATTGCGTTGCCCTCTCTCTATACAGCACCTAGCCCAACAAGGCCTCAGTCCAGATCAGGGGCCTCTAGGTGTGACACTGATGTAAATGCTGCCCACGTGCAAACAAATGTTCGTTGCAAAGTCAAGCACTTAAAATGCCATATTTTTGGCTGTCTTTGCAACCTGAGTTCTGTTCCCTGGGGGAGTCTAGCCTGTGCACTGAGTGAGGCAGGAGTTCTGTTAAAGACAAAATAGTATGTGATCATGTAATTAAAGACAGTCGTAATGCCATACATGGGGGTAGGGGGAGTGTCAAATTAAGGCTACACGAGCAACCTTTGTTAAAAGTAGATCTTGCATAACTTCTGTTCCTTTAAAAGAAAAAAGAGTTAAAAACTACTAACAACCTCCCTCATCGTGCATCAGCAGCAGGTTTGATCTACAGAACTGACTACATTAGCAACCTTTTCCTGCTGGCAGCTGTCCCTGGGCTGGGCTGCTGGTGCCATGTGCTGGGTCTAGGGGAGCCCCCGGCCTGTCATTCTTTCTTCCCTCTGGGAGGTGGAGGGGAGTTGCTGCCCCATGTGATGCCCCTGGTGGGAAGAGGGGATGGGCTGCTGGGAAGACATGCCAAGTCCAGGGAGGCATGTGGGAGGCCCAGTTCTCTCATCTCCCTCCCACTGCTACAGCTCCCAGGTCATTCCAGCATAGTGGTGGCATGGGCCTGGCTGTAGAATGTTCACATTCAGTTATTTTGGTAGGTTGCCAACATTTCCCTGGGGAAGCAAGCGAGAGAAGGAAAGAGTGACTTCAGTTTGTATCAGTGAGCACAGTGTCTGTCTCAGCCAAACCCAAATGGAATCAAGAGAGAAAGGAAAAGCACTTCTGTAGCCTGGGGATTTTCTTCCAGCCAAATTTCACTTTAAATACAGTTCAATTTATATCCTGGAAAGCAGGGACTTGAAAAGGATTTAGGGGTCATGGCGGACAAGCAACTCAATAGGCGCTCCCGTTGTGATGCTGTGGCAAAAAGGACTAAGGGGATTCTTGGAGGAGGGGTAGATAAAAATTGACTTAAACATTGAATCTTTTTCCTTTTAAATAACCTGATTAAAATTAAATTTGAAATTGACAGCTGGTTTTAAGGACTACACTTCAATCTGTTAAAATCATTTAAATAAAGTCACAGTCCCCAAATTTTAATTTAGTAAATGGTGCTGCTTTTTTAATTATTTACGGTTCCCAGAGAAACCATCTTATTTTCTTTATGTCAACTCAAGCGTTATAAATGTCACAATGTCATGTTCTGCTGATGTATGTCAATTAATTTGTCTGTAGAATGGAGAAATTCTGGTATTTACATTTTTCCAAATGTAAATGACTGTCGGTTTCTGTTGCCCAGAAAAACTTTTGCCTGAATTGCTTTTGGTTTCAGTTTAGCTAGCAAATGCAGAGAGTGAACGAGCGCTTCATTTGGACTAGTAGTTCATTCAAAGCTGGCTAAAAACAAGAGGGAATTGAACTATCAGGAAAACTTGTTTTCATCTTTCAATGTATGAATAAAACCAGGTTGGAGAGGGTGAGTGAGATCTATTAAGCATAAAAACACGAAGGGCATGGGGCAGATATTTCAAAGTTATTTAAGCACCAAAATGTCTTGAACAAGGTACCTGGTAGGAATATAATTTCTATACTGTATCCTCCTGGTTAACCAAAAGTACCAATTTTTTAAATAAGGACAACGTTTGGTTTCAATTCAGCATATTTTAATGGTTAACCACCAATAAAAATGCACCTTTCTTTAGGAAAATTAACAAAGTGCAAATAAGAACATAAGAACGGCCACACTAGGTCAGACCAAGGGTCCATCTAGCCCAAAGTCCTGTCTTCTGACAGTGGCCAATGCCAGGTGCCCCAGAGGGAATGAACAGAACAGGTAATCATCAAGTGGTCCATTCCCTGTCGCCCGTTCCCAGCTTCTGGCAAATGAGGCTAGGGACAAAACAAAATTAAAATTGATTATATAAATTCAGATTTCCTCCTTGAAGACTGAATCATGATTAAAATGGATTTGACTCAATCTGGTCCTGCAGGTATATAATGAGTAAGAGTATGAACGTGATTTTTACCTCTGTGTATGGCATTGACCAGACAAATGATGGAATATTGCTTACAGTCCTGGTGTGTGCATTTTAAAAAAGGTGTTGAAAATTGCAGAGGGTGCAGAAAAGAGCCACAAAAATGGTTTGAAGTCTGGATAAAATGTATTACAGTGAGTCACTTCAGCTCAGACTGTTTAGTTTACCAAAAAACGGAGCTGGTTGATGATGGTGTGGAAGCACCTTCCTGGGGAGAAAACACCAAGTATTAAAGGGCTCATGCATCTAGTGAAGAAAAACGTACCAAGAACTAATGGCTGGAAGCTGAAGCCAGACAAATTTAGATGGAAATAATGGTGTGACAGGTGTGACAAAGTTCCTCCTCTGCCTGGGTGGGTCCTGTGCTTATTGGCGGATTTGCTTGCCTCAGAGATCTTACCCTCTGGAACCCACAGTCTGGGTTAACTCCTCCTGTGTCTGATCAGGAGTTGGGAGGTTTGGGGGGAACCTGGGCCCATCCTATACTCCGGGTTCCAGCGCAGGGCCCTGTGGATTGCAGCTGTCTATAGTGCCTCGTGTAACAGCTGCATGACAGCTACAACTCCCTGGGCTACTTCCCCATGGCCTCCTCCAAACACCTTCTTTATTCTCACCACAGGACCTTCCTCTCCTCCTGGTGTCTGATAATGCTTGTACTCCTCAGTCCTCCAGCAGCACACCCTCTCACTCTCAGCTCCTTGTGCCTCTTGCTCCCAGCTCCTCACACGTGCACCACAAACTGAAGTGAGCTCCTTTTTAAACCCAGGTGCCCTGATTAGCCTGCCTTGATTGGCTGCAGGTGTTCTAATCAGCCAGTCTGCCTTAATTGGTTCTAATAGGTTCTTGATTACTGTAGTGCAGCACCTGCTGTGGTCACTCAGGGAACAGAAAACTACTTATCCAGTGACCAGTATATTTGCCCTCTACCAGACTCCTGTACACCACTGGTCTGGGTCTGTCACACAGGATGATTAACCATTGGAAGAAATGACCAAGGGAAGTGGCAGATTCTCCATCTTTAGATGTCTTCAGATCAACATTGGATGCCTTTCTGGAAGAGGCTTTGGTCAAACAAGGTGTTGGGCTCAACACTGGGGTAACTGGGTGAAATTCTGTGCCCTGTGACTTACAGGAAGTCAAGCTAGATGATCTAATGATCTCTTTTGGCCTTTATCTAGTCATTAAAGGCCTCGACCAACAATGGAGGTGAGAACTTTTGTAAAAAGGTCACAAACATTTCTTGCTGTGGAAAGTATTAAGCAACTGAAGTACAGGGGTTGCTACTGGCTCCCATGACCTGTGTTTTGGAATGCCAAATTGAGTAATCATTTGAGATGGTATAGGGGAATAAGCTAAAACTGTCTAGTCTTGGCTTTCTCCTCAAGTTTATTAAAATGTTTTTGCTTATGATCAGTGGTGAAGAGGTGACTTCAGGCTTCTTGTTAAGGTTTCAAAGGCTTAAATAAATCTAGGCTCAATGACTAGGTCGTACTGGTGTGCATGCGTGCGCGCGCACACACACACACACATTATATATTTTTAATCTATCCTCTTTACATTCTAGAGATACACAAGCCCAGGGCTGGAGGAGTCAGGGCCTGCAGAGTAAACTCTCCTGGTGTGGAGGAGTGCACTCCTGCTTCAGGTTAACGCTCCAGGCCTAGTGCCAGTTGGAGCGGTCGTTTAGATCCAGCCTTGTGAGCTACTGCATTGGTTTGGAATCCAGATGGGTAATTGCTTTGCTGTGTCAGTGTTAGGATTTCAAGCAGCACCCTTTGGCAGCGGGGGAGGGAGGAGGTAGGATAAGTCTACACAGCAGCAGGGCGTAATTCAAGCTAACGTGCTAAAGATAGCAGTGTGGATGCTGCGGCTCGGATGGAGACTCGTGCTAGCCTTGCAGGTGGGATGGCTAGCTTGAGTCTATCGATCTGGGCTGAGGGGCTTGCTCCCAGCTGCAGTGTAGATGTGCCCTTAGTGGCTGGCAAGGGATCCTGAGCGTACAGTCTTGTGATCCTGCTAACGAGCTGATTGCATCTTGGTTCCTGTCTGCTTGCAAACATGACCACATTGCTTGGAGACAGAAGAGAAGGAAGGGACCTGCTTCTGTCTGATAATGTACATGTTGCATGGCCAGCACTCTAAACCAACTTCGTCTCCCTCCGAAAGCTTGCAGGGAGGAGTGAGTTTCGTGATCTGGGAATCTGAGCACTTTCGTGGTAGCTCCTCCTGGAGTCGGTGTGAATGTTAAAGGAGTCTGGGGAGGGCTGTGAAGGGAAGCGAGGGTGGCTCTTATGGGAAAGGTAAATTACAGGTCTATCGCGTCTTACACTGGGGTTATGTTCCGCAGTCAGTGCGTAAAGCAAAAATCGTGTATAGTCAAAATTATATTGAGTGTAATGGTGGGCGGAATCGGCCACACTACAAGTACAGTATTAAAATTGTTTTTTGGTGTTTTTTTTGTTTTTGCCGACCACGTAAAGCTGAAATCGCACATGTTAAATGAGCATAAGATGCGATAGACCTGTACAGCAGTGGTGGGACAGGTCTGGCCCTAAGTTGGGTCTGACGAAACCAGCACACAAAGAGCTGTTTGTGAAGTCAGGCAGTGCCACTTTCCCAATGGCCTCTCGAGCTACTCACGCTGTCTCCTTCTAGCCATGGAGACTCATCTCCTCACAAGGGATGACTTGACATCTAGCCCTGTAGCGTCATATCCAAACCAGCAGAGCTGCGGGATCTGGAGATGTGGAGTCAGTCTGGGTCCTGTTTGAGAGCCAGCTCCATTCTGGCCCAGTTACACTTGTCTGGGCGCCTCTCCCCCTTCAGGCCCTCATCTGCCTCTGCTCCTTTTGCAGCTGCTCACTGTAACCTGGATGTAAAACGGGCATCGCCTCCTCTGTTCTAAAATGGGATCTTGCATCTCCTCTTCAAATACCTCTGATATAGGCAGGGAGAGCTTGGCCTGAGACCTTCGGAGAAAGAAGAAAGTGTCTAGTAGGCCGTTGTTCCTGTAGTCTGTGAACACCTCGCTGTCTATAAGGGTATGTCTATACTACGAAAGTAGGTTGAATTTATAGAAGTAGATTTTTTTTAGAAATCAATTTTATACAGTCGATTGTGTGTGTCCCCACTTAAGACCATTAACTCGGCAGAATGCGTCCACGGTACCGAGGCTAGCGTCGACTTCCAGAGCATTGCACTGTGGTAGCTATCCTACAGTTCCCACAGTCTCCGCCACCCATTGGAATTCTGGGTTGAGATCCCAATGCCTGATGGGCCGCTCAGCTCACCATCACCGTACGTCTCCTGGGTTCTGGCAGATGTGGCACTGCATTGCTACACAGCAGCAGCTCATTGCCTTTTGGCAGCAGACGGTGCATTACAATTGGTAGCCATCGTCGTCATCTCCTGGGTGCTCTTTTAGCTGACCTCGGTGAGGTCGGTCAGGGGCGCCTGGACATAAATGGGACTGACTTCAGGTCATTCTCTTTTTAAGTTTCATCTCATGGAGATCCAGTCCTGGCTGCAGTCATATTGCACAGTCTTCTGGTGAGCACCCAGGAGACGAGGATGGCTAGCAGTCATACTGCACCGTCTGCTGCCAGCCTAAGATGTATAAGAGAAATGGAGTGGATCAAAACAAGAAAGAGACCAGATTTGTATTCATTTGCTCCCCGTTCCCTCCCTCCGTGAATAGTGGTGGGAGGGGTAACTCAGTGATTTGAGCATTGGCCTGCTAAACCCAGGGTTTTGAGTTCAATCCTTTTAGGGGACCATTCTGTGTGACAGTTGTATATGTTTCTCCTTGATGCAAACTCATCGCCCTTTGTTGATTTTAATTCCTTGTGAGCCAAGTCGCCCCTCCCTCTATCAGAGCAATGGCAGACAATCTTTCTGTGCCTTTTTTCAGCACAGAGGCCATAACACGGCAAGCATGGAGCCCGCTCAGATCCCCGCAGCAATTATGAGCACTGCAAACACCACACACATTATCTTGCAGTATATTCAGAACCAGAACCTGCAAAAGCAAAACCAGGTGAAGAGGCAACAGCCGCTCAGTGACAAGAGTGATGAAGACATAGACATGGACACAGACTTCTCTCAAAGCACAGGCCCTGGCAATGTGGACATCATGGTGTTAATGGGGCAGGTTCATGCCATGGAACGCCAATTCTGGGCCTGTGAAACAAGCACAGACTGGTTGGACCACATAGTGTTGCATGTCTGGGACGATTCCCAGTGGCTGCAAAACTTTCGCATGCGTAAGGGCACTTTCATGGAACTTTGTGACTTTCTTGCACTTCAGGGCAGGGGAAAGCATGAGAGCAGCCCTCACAGCTGAGAATTGAGTGACGATAGCCATGTGGAAGCTTGCAATGCCAGACAGCTACCGGTCAGTTGGGCATCAGTTTGGAGTGGGCAAATCTACTGTGGGGGCTGCTGGGAGCCAAGTAGCCAACGCAATCAAAGAACTGCTGATATCCAGGGTAGTGACTCTGGAACATGTGCAGGTCATAGTGGATGGCTTTGCTGCGATGGGATTCCCTAACGGTGGTGGGGCAATGGAACCCATATCCCCATCTTGGCATCGGAGCATCAAGGCAGCTAGTACATAAACTGAAAGGGGTACTTTTGAATGGTGCTGCAAGCACTGGTGGATCACAAGGGACGTTTCACCGACATCAACATGAGATGTCAGGGAAAGGTACATGACGCTCGCATCTTCAGGAACTCTGGTCTTTTTCACAAGCTGCAGCAAGGAACTTTCTTCCCAGACCAGAAAATAACCACTGGGGATGTTGAAATGCCTATAGTTATCCTTGGAGACCCAGCCTACTCCTTAATGTCATGGCTCATGAAGTGGTACTCAGGCAGCCTGGACAGTAGTCAGGAGCTGTTCAACTCTAGTCTGAGCAAGTGCAGAATGGTGGTAGAATGTGCATTTGGACGTTTAAAAGCGCACTGGCGCAGTTTACTGACTCAGATAGACCTCAGTGAAACCAATATTCCCATTGTTATTACTGCTTGCTGTGTGCTCCACAGTATCTGTGAGAGTAAGGGGGAGACGTTTATGGCGGGCTGGGACGTTGAGGCAAATCTCTTGGCCGCTGATTACGCGCAGCCAGACACCAAGGCAGTTAGCAGAGTACAGGAGGGTGCGGTGCGCATCAGAAGCTGTGAAAACCAGTTTCATGACTGGCCAGGCTATGGTGTGACAGTTCTGTTTGTTTCTCCTTGATGAAGGCCCCCTCGACTGATCTTGGTTCACTCTACTCCTTGTAAGCTAACCACCCTCCCCTCCCCCCTTCAATCACCGCTTACAGAGACAATAAAGTCAATGTTGCTTCACATTCATGTATTCTTTATTAATTCATCACACAAATAGGGGGATAACTGCCAAGGTAGCCTGGGAGGAGTGCGGGAGGAGGGAAGGACAAGGCCACACTGCACTTTAAAACTTATTGAATGCCAGCTTTCTGTTGCTTGGGCAGTCCTTTGGGGAGGAGTGGTTGGGTGCCTGGAGGCCCCCCCACCGTGTTCTTGGGCATCTGGGTGAGGAGGCTATGGAACTTGAGGAGGAGGGCGGTTGGTTACACAGAGACTGAAGCAGCGTCTGTGCTCAAGCTGCCTTTCCTGAACCTCAACATACCAGAGCATATCAGTTTGTTCCTCCAGTAGCCTCAGCATTGCCTCTTGCATTCTGTCACCAAGCCGATGCCACTTATCTTCAGCCCGCCACCTGTCCTCGTGTTCATATTGTGCTCTCCTGGGCTCTGACATTGTCTGCCTCCATGCATTCTGCTGGGCTCTTTCAGTGTGGGAGGACTGCATGAGCTCAGAACATTTCATCGGGAGGGTGGTTTTTTTTGCTTTCTAATCTTCGCTAGCCTCTGGGAAGGAGAGGATAGTGTGAGCGTTGAAACATTTGTAGCTGGTGAAGGGGAAAAAAGGGAGAGTGGTAGTTAAAAAGACACACTTTACAGAACACTGGGTAGACTCTTTCATGGCAACCCTTGCTGTTAACATTACGTAGCACGTGTGCTTTCGGTACAAGGTCGCATTTTGCCTCTTATTGAGGGTATGCTGGTTTGGTGTGAGAGAGCATTCCTGCAGGGCCGGGCAACAGAATTTGGCTTGCAGGCAGCCATGGTAAGGCAGAGTCTTTTGGCTTCGTTAACCTTCATAACATGGGAATGGTTTCAAACAGCCGCGCCCTCATTTCCCATATCAAGCAGCCGTTGGGCTGGCCATTTAAAATGAGCTGACAGTTTAAAAGGAGGAGAGGCTGCGGTTTTGGGTTAACATGCAGCACAAACCCAACTAACTCCTCTCCCCCGTTCCCCCCAGACGCGCGTGCACACAATTCTCTGGGATGATCGCTTCACCCTTTCCCCCGCCATGTGGCTAACAATGGGGAACATTTCTGTTCAGCCACAGGCAAACAGCCCAGCAGGAACAGGCACCTCTAAATGTCCACTTAATAAAAATCACTCTATTTCAAGCAGGTGACCATGAATGATATCATTCTCCTGAGGATAACAGAGAGATAAAGAACGGATGTCTTAGGCAATGATTTCAGACTGTGTGCTACTGGCCTGGCGTGGTAAAGTGTCCTACCATGGAGGCCAGAATAAGGCTGCCCTCTGCAGAAACCTTTTGCAAAGGCTTTGGGAGTACATCCAGGAGAGCTTTGTGGAGATATCCCTGGAGGATTTCTGCTGTATCCCCAGACATGTTAACAGACTGTTCCAGTAGCTGTACTGGCTGTGAATGCCAGGGCAAATTAAGCATTAAATATGCTTGCTTTTAAACGATAATATTTACTAAGGTACACTCACCAGAGGTCCCTTCTCTGCCTGGCAGGTCAGGGAGGCCGCCTTGGGTGGGTTCGGGGGGTACTGACTCCCGGTCCAGGGTGAGAAACAGTTCCTGGCTGTTCGGGGAAAACAATTTCTCCACTTGCTTTCTGTGAGCTATCTTCAACCTCCTCATCATCATCTTCCTTGTCCCCAAAACCCACATCCCTGTTGCGTGCTACTCCATTTATGGAGTCAAAGCACAGGGGTGGGGTAGTTGTAGGGGCACGTCCTAGAATGGCATGCTGCTCATCATAGAAGCTGCAGGTCTGGGGCTCTGACCTGGAGCGGCCGTTTGCCTTTCTGTGTTTTTGATAGGCTTGCCTCAGCTCCTTAAGTTTCACACGGCACTGCTGCGGGTCCCTGATATAACCTCTGTCCTTCATGCCGTTGGAGATTTTTTTCAAATGTTTGGGCATTTCATCTTTTGGAAGGGAGTTCTGATAGCCCGGATTTGTCTGCCCATGCAGCAATCAGATCCCGTAACTCCGTTCAGTCCATGCTGGGGCTCTTTTGCGATTCTGGGACTCCATCATGGTCACCTTTGCTGATGAGATCTGCACTCACCTGCATATTGCCATGGTGGCCAAACAGGAAATGAGATTGAAAAGTTCGCGGGCCTTTTTCTGTCTACCTGGCCAGTGCATCTGAGTTGAGAGCGCTGTCCCGAGCGGTCACAATGGAGCACTCTGGGATAGCTCCTGGAGGCAATACCGTCGAATTGCGACCACACTACCCCAAATCTGACTTGGCAAGGTCAATTTCAGCGCTAATCCCTTCGTCAGGGGAGGAGTACAGAAATCGGTTTTAAGAGCCCTTTAAGTTGAAAAAAACGGCTTTGTCGTGTGGACTGGTGCAGGGTTAAATCGATGTAATGCTTCTAAATTCGACCTAAACTCGTAGTGTAGACCAGGCTAATGGAGCCATACACCCAACACCTCCCATTTTACAGTGGGAGAAGGGCCTTCAGTTCCCCATGACTTGATTGCCTGGGCTAATGCAGTGAATCCTTTTCCACAAGTTGGAAGTGGCTGCCGCCCTGCAATGGCCAGTTGTGTGAAGTGTACATAATGACTAGTACTAGCCCATTCCTGGTGTCTGGTTCTCTCAGTCCAGCCAGAAAGACTGAGAGAGTCCAATGTGCCTGCAGGCCCCTGGAGCTGCCTCTGTTCCCGTGTCCCAGAGGCTCCTGGCTGGCACAGGAGACTGCAGTTTTTGTCTTTGCCACTCCCCTGACCACAGGGATGGCGCCATCCTATGCTGTGGTTCACAACAGGCCTCTTGGCCCTGCAGGGAGGAGGTGGTGTGTGGAAAGGGGCAGATGTCAGCTCTGGGAAACCTCATTTCCATTAAATGTAAATTAAAATAACTCCAGTGTCTGATTGGCTAGTTCCCCCCACCCCCACCCCCGCCAGGGTAGTGCTCCCCTCTGCAGGGCAGGGACACTTCAGATGCTTTCAGCCCCAGCAAAAACAACGAGGAGTCTGGTGGCACCTTAAAGACTAACAGATTTATTTGGGCACAAGCTTTAGTGGGTATAAAACCCACTTCTTCACCAACAAAGTATCCGTCCCCCGCTTGGGAGCAGGACGCTGCCGTCTCTGGTACTGCGTGCTGGGGCCTGTGAACGCTGCAGCACCACTGCAGGCTAGGTTATAGGCCCAGCCCTTGCTCATGTTGTGTGACTGGAAGAAGTGCCCGGAATAGCTCTCAAACTCCTGTATTAGGCAACTCTGCTGACAGTGCTCGGTTCTGGGAACTTGCCCTGCAGAAGAACCAGTCCTCCCAGTGCACTCTGTCTGCTGGAGAATGCACTGTGGTTCATCCCCGTCTGGGACGTGCCTAGGCAGCAAAGCGTGGCTGTGGCAAACGCTCCCTGGACCTGGCTTTCTGTAGCCGCTCTGGGAAACACCTTATGCAGCTTCGGTTGCTCTCGGGCTGCAGGCTCAGAGTTGTCTCCTGCCTCTAGCTTGCTTGCTTCTCTGTGTTGCTGTTTGCAAATAGCAGCATGTCCTCCTGGGCCTGAGCGAGCTAAAAGCTTTGGTGGGGATGAGATTAAATAGACTAATGTGCTCATTTCCTCTGCCCAGGAGTGGCTCGTGCAGTAGAGGACAGAGCAAAATGCAGAACAAACTATCTGTTTGTTCTTCACTGATCCCTTATTCCAGGCCAGGAAATAACTATTTCCTGATCATGACCAGAGCGTGTTCCCTGCAGTGCAGCTGCAGATTTTGCCCAGGCAGGCAGGTGTGTTTAGTTGTGAGCTATGTAATGCCATTGAATTAGGGAAATCTTTGGGTGAGATGAGCCGTGAGCTGCAGAATTGGCGCCAGCATTCAGGAGGGAGAGAAGGTGGATTTTGGGGAGCGATCGGTTAACGGCCAGTCTCTCCAAAGTAACTTGGAGCCGCGAGGCACAAGCAGGTTTCACGTGGCTGTGGCACTTCCTCATTGGAGAGCCCCAGCGCACTGAACAATGCGCGGTAGAAAGGCCTGTCTCTCCATGGTGACTGGGGGCGAGACGTGCATGGTTGGAGCGGCCCTCCCAGCAGGGAAATGTGCAGGACAGGGCTGCACCTGCGGTTGTGTGATGCATGGGGAGAAAAGCCTCTTGCGCAGTGTCAGGTGTTCTGGCCCCAGTACACTGGGCCAGCTCAGTGCAGCACAGGGGAGCTGCTTTGGTGCAACTGATGCGATGTGTCCCCCAAAGCAGGCAGAGAGCATTGCCTCCTGCCTGGCTGGAGCTGGCTGAAGCCTCAGGTGACCGCTCCTCTTGCCCAAGCTCCAGCGAAAGGAGCTGGAGGTGGCATAGCTCCAGCATCCCTCCCTTGTGCTGCTTCTGCCTCTGTTCTCTAGGGGAGCTGCTGGATTTACCCTGGGATTTAACCAGGAAGTCTCCAAATCTGGCTGCAGAGGGCCTTGCAGTCTTGCTGGGAGTGGAACAAGGGGTGTCCAGCCCCGTACACAGTAAAGAGCAACTCCCAGCTTCTGTCCCTGTGCTTGGGCAGCATCCTGGCAGTGATGTGGGGTAGGAGACTGGCTGCATTAGGTGAATGAAAGGTAGCATGGAGGGAGAGGCCCTAGCTAAGATCAGCCCCTTTGTGCTAGGCTATAGGTACCATGAGAGATCCAGACAGATGGCCCCTAACTCTCTGGGCCTCGCTGGCTGGCTGGTGGATTGGTTGCCGCCAATGGCAGCATGCTCTTTTCTGCTCCATGAGACAGGCCGACAGCTCACTAGCAAGAAGCATGCACAGGAGCTAACCGCTCTGGGCCTCGGAGAGATCCTTTCACAGCACGATATGGTGCAGTGTAAAACTGAACGCCCCCCTGCTGCAGCAAGTGGGCCATTTCCAGCTCCGGGCTCATCTGCAGAGCTTTATCCATGATGCAAGGAAATGACCCAAAAGCAGCTCAGTTGTTTCTCCAGCAAACACAGCAGAGGAGCATTTGACTTGTGGAGGGGAGTAATTTATTCAGCCTCTTGCAAGGTAGACTCTTGTTAATAGTATTAATAACAGCTGCTGACAGGGCTTCAAATTGCTTCCTGGGCCTGTCATCTCTGGCTAAGTGATCCTAGCTCTGGGACGACCAAACTTTGCCCACCAAAGGTTTGCAACCAACTTGCCTAAACCAGAGCAGGTTGCAGCTGCCATGTGGTCACTTTGTGGCAAGTCCAGATCCTGGTGTACCGACTTCCATCTTGGCTGGCATGGCTTCTGCATTACAAACTAGTGGCCCCTGTCAACATAGAGCTCCATGGGTTGCATTAGGCCTGGGTCCTGCATTTGGCTGTCATTGGCCTAGAGCACAGGGTGCCCCAACTGGGCTGAGTGCAGCATGAACGTGAGGGCAGGCAGCTGTCAACCTCACTTCCCTCCTTGCCCTGCCCCCCTTGCGTATGAGAATCAGGAGGGAAAAGCAGGGGCACCCAGATGTCTCCCTTCTAATGTCGGGGCTTGCTGACCCGTGGCCATGCGGACTATTTGTGCATTGACCTAGTTTTCCATTCTCCTCTCAGATCACCCATTCACCCTTTCTACGCCTTGGGAAACTGAGCAGTGTGGATCTCGATGACGATGTACGTGAACTGGTGAGTAGCACAGAAAGGAGCAAACTTTCCCTTTCTTGGTAACCAAGGCCAGGCTGCAGCAGATGGCTCCTCACAAAGCAGCAGCATGGGCCGTGGGAGGCAAACCCATTGCCAAGGGTCTGTCTTTCCATTATAAGTCTGCCTAACTTCTTCCTCTTCCCCACCAAAACCAGCTGCCTACTTCTTCCTGGAAACTATCATGTGTGAGCCCCTGCCCCAGGAGGCACCTCTTGAAAAACTTGGTCAACGGATGAGTGTCTTGGAGAAATTAGTCTGTGTCTTTGACTCCCTCCCTCCCTGCCCATACGCCCTCTGAGCTCCCACGTGGCCACAGCCGGTGCTCCGGGCTCTGTTCGGAGCCCTCACTCGATGGGTATGTGTAATGGGGGAAGGGGTGTCCCAAAGACGAGCATGGAAGTCGCATTTGGTGCCCATGTGTGGCACTGCTGAGTTGGACCGAACGGCAAGCACAGCCGCATGGGAGAGGAGCTCACGGCTAGTCAGTGAGCACCCGAGGCTGGAGCTCCAATCCGGCTCCATGGAAAACTCTCTTTTGCTGTCTGACCCAGATCTCTGGATTGTAGGGCTGCTGCTGGACAGGCCATTCACATGCCGTGCTGTCACCCTCAGACGTGGTCAGCCTCCTGCGCTTCCCTCTCACTCGCTAACCTCCCCATTCCCCGCTGCTGAGCCCTGGTCTTGTGTTCTCTTCAGTGTGTTCTTGTGGCTCTGACCCCAAGCAAGAGCCGCATCCCCTGGCTCAGAGCATCCCCCGGGTGTATATGCAGAAGATCCCTTCCATAGGTGGATCTGCCCCTCCCCTCCGACATGTACCCTCCATTTGAGGGGGAGGGATAGCTCAGTGGCTTGAGCATTGGCCTGCTAAACCCAGGGTTGTGAGTTCAGTTCTTGAGGGGGCCATTTGGGGAACTGGGGTAAAAATCTGGGGATTGGTCCTGCTTTGAGCACCGGGCTGGACTAGATGACCTCCTGAGATCCCTTCCAACCCTAATATTCTATGATTCTATGAAGGGGGCGTTCAGCTGTCTGCTGACCATTGTCCTCCAAGCCTGGTCCTATCAACCTGTTAGTCCGGAAACTGGAGTCCATGTGGAGGGCAGGGGATGGGCACTGGGGTGCCAGGATTGGGCCTTGGGGCCCATTGTGCTGGGAGGATGCTCTGTGTGACTGGATTCTCATGGAAAATTCCTGCCCCCAGCTTCACCTTTGTGAGGGGCTGATCCTGGGCCTGGGGGTGGAAATCCGGTTCAGAACGTACCCTGCTAATTGGAAAACAGCCCTCTAGGGACAAGAGGCACCTGAGCCCTGGCTGGGAGGCCATGGTCCGTCCAAGCCCCTGTGGGATCACGGTTATGTCGTCTCCTCTCAGAGCAGTGGGTGCTCGCCTGGTTTCCCTTCCCCTCTCACATCCTGTATCTGACTTTTGCCTCCCTCAGCTCCTGGGCTTCCCCCTCCATTTCCGTTGGGTTGCTGTTTGTTTGTGTTATGGTGGTGCCAAACGAGGTCCCTCACAGACCCCACAGGACCAGGGGCCCTGCCTGAAGAGTGGACAGGCTGAGTGGGTGCTGAGCGGTCATTCCTTTCTGGCAGGCGTAACCCTATGTGGTGGGAGAAGTCCTGTCACCAGTGGCTGAATCTCTATTCTCCAGCTGGGTTCTGCGCCCTCTCTCTCACCAGTCAGATCCTATGGGCCAGAGAAGTGTCCCCCATCCCCCACCCCTTCATAAGCTGCCCCCAAGCTCCTCCGGAACCTCACATACCCCAGAGGGTGGGGCTGGCCCTCAGGGAGATGGATCTAGAGTAACCCTTATGCACCATTTCACATGGCACCTCTGAGTGGGAGCCACTGTGAGCAGGCCTGGGAGTGGGTGGATTGTGGGTGGATTGTGTTCACACTGCTACTGGAGCCTGAAGTGCCCCTAGACTCACTGGTGTTCAGGTTTGCTGAGCTACAGTGATCTGACGCTCAAACCCTTTTGTCTTTTTAGCTGCAGTGGTATGAACTAGGACTCATGTTCTATCTTCACTTGGGATTAAGGCTGCCTCATAGCCATTCTCATGTCCTGTAGCAGGGCCTTGGTTGTATTGCTGGTCCTCACCTGACATCAGGGCCCAGTTGTGCTAGATACTGTACCAACACCTGTCCCTGCCCGGCAGCGCTTGCAAACTCTCTAGAGGCAGGATACAAGTGAATGTAACAAATGGGGCAGGCAGGAGGATCAGAGTAACAGAGCTACGGTTCCCCTAAGAGGTAGCAATTTCTTGCTCTCTGCAGCCCCGTGCTCCCTGCTGTGCACTCTGCAGGGATTTGTAGGGCCCAGGACAACAGTGGAGCACTGGTAAATGAACCCCACCCCTTCCCTGCGCACGCAGTCGCTATATCAATTAGCTCAACGAAGGCTGTGCTCCCTGCTCCCAAAGGGAAGAGGGAGGGGTGACAATATTCTTGACATCTAGGACTGGATCATAGTTCTTGATTGTTCTCAGTACAGCTCTTTTCCTCTTGATGTCTGTCTGTGCAGTGCCACAGGCCCCTAGGCCATGCGCTGGCATGCTAGGCGAAACCTCACAAACCCTGTTTGAGCCAGTGTTGCCAACTGTCATGACTCTCACAACTCCTGTGGTACTGAGTGGTTTTCTTCAAGCCCCAGCTCCTTGGGTCATGTGAATGCATAAGACTCTCATCTCTCTTTTTAGAAAGAATTTTAGCCCTCATTTTCTTTCAAAGAAAAGCTTAAAAATGTGACACCCCCCCCTTAAGGATCTAACACCTGAAGGCAAGTAAAAAGACCCCCACACTTCTTAATCTTAATGGTTCATGATTCTTAAGCCAATCTCATAATTTTGGGGGCCTGACACCGGATTTTTAATGTCCAGGGTTGGCGATATAGTTGAGGACAGTAAGACAGAAATTTCTGTGGAGCTTGGTGCTTTCCTGCCTGACTTTTTCTTCTCCAAACCCTCTGAAGCAAATGGAGTGCCAGCATCTGCTCCTGAATCCCCCTAGATCTCAGTGTCTGGGAACAATGACATTTCCATGAAAACTGCTTTGCACGCTGTTGGTAACTTGCCAGGGGTGTCTCGGACGCCTTCGAAGCGTATCATCCGGCTGCTCTGTTTCCTCTTGTCCCCCAGCTAAAGCAGATCTTCCCTTCCCAGTGGGCACTCTCATTGGGAGCCTGCTTTGCTCTGAGATGGAGGGAGAATTTCCTTGCCCTGGGAATGCGCCTGCCCTGTGCCAGTCATCACCGGTGACCCCTCCAGCCTTTGCTCGCTGCTGATCATGAGTATCTCAGGCAAAGGTTTCGGTCACTGAGACCTGAACAAACGACAACGATAAAGGCTTGAACTGTTCCTAAGAAACACTCCCAAGGGACCAGGCTGGAGGTCTTAAAGCATCAATTGCTATGAATATGTGGCTATAATAGTGCAGCTCCCTTACCACCTCCCTATTCTGGGCAAGAGAACATGTTGGAGTAGCTGTAGCACCTCCACATCCAACGTGCCGCCCTTCCCAGCGTGCTGCGGCGAGGGGCAGGCGGCGATGTACACAGGAGGGAGCGCCTTTCCCTGCCACAGGGCGTCCAGCCTCAAATCTCACCGCACCATGGGTGGCTTTGGTTCTGAACATTTGAAAAGCTCCCCCCTCTGCCCTCCTGGGTTAAGGATGTCTCATTACAGAGTTGCCTTGCTACCGAGGGGTTTAACTCACATTTCTCCTGTACTTAATGGGCGACTGAGGGGAGGTACAGCAGGGGTCTCCCTCTGCCTGATAAGCTGAGCAATAAAAGCTGTCAGCTCACCCATCCTGGGGGGTGTTTCTGGCTGTGACGTCAAGGCTGTTCTCATAGCTCCGTGGGCAGAGTGGTGTTGGTATTGGTATGCTTGTGCTGAGCCAGTCCCGTCCTCTTTAGTTCTGCAGGAAATCCTCCGGCATCAGACAGCATCCGTGCTGTGTTCCCGGCTCTCTGTGCAGGACTCTCTGTGCCTGAGGCAGTGGTGTGTCCTGCTTCATTAAGCAGACTCTGTTTATAGCCCATCAAAGTCAACAGCTGTAAAGAGGCTGCTTCATGGTGACATCTAGGATGTTGGTGCGAACAGCCGAAGCAGACGCTGTCCTACTCATGTCTCTGCCTGAAGCCCCTGGCAGTGAACAACCCCCCAGTGTTGTCTTTGTGAAGAGCTTCCTGGCAGAAGCTTGTAGCGGGAGCTGCGTGGAAGCAGGCGATGAAACCTGTTGATGCCGCCAGCAAGCACGCGTGCTGTGAGCACCCTGGCCGGTCCCTCGGAAGAGTAGCTGGGCGCTGCTGCTATTGGCTGGGGCTGGAGCTTGGGGGTAGCTGCTGCAAATGGCAAACTCCAGCAGCCCTGCTTTGGGGCAGTGTCTTGGCTGATCTAACGCCTGATCTTTGCCTCCCCCAGGAAACGGAGGCCACTAACCAGTTTCCCAGTGAGATTCCTCACAACGAGAAGCTGCTCTCACTCAAGTATGAGGTAGGTACCCCAGGTGACATCTAGTTAGTTGGGATTAGAAAATTCTGGTTCATACTGATTTGAAAACTGGTGGCGCTCAAGCCAGCGAACGAGTGGTGCTGGGCGGGGAAGGAGGCAGTGGGTTTGAGAGGTTATAGCCTGGTTCGTGGAAAACCTCAGCACCGAGGCTGTTCTGGTGCTGCAGAGCAGGAAAGTCTCTACGAGACAGCAGGACACCTGTCTCCAGAGTAATCTGTGGGGTTCCAGGCAGCAGGGGGAGGTTTCAGCGGAGAAGAGTGCTGGGACTGGGGGCATGAGCACCGTGGGAATGAAGTAGGTTTCATTGGGAAGGGGTGGAGCAGAGCTGAATCCCCTGCTGTGTTACCCAGTGAAAGCATTTCCTTCTCCCTGAATCTAGAGCCTGGACTACGACAACTGTGAAAACCAGCTGTTCTTGGAGGAGGAGAGGCGAATCAATCACACGGTGAGTCTGGCTGTGCCCATATGTCACGGAGTCCCCGGCCGATGCTCTGGAACTACTCCCCACCAAGCCAGTCAGGACTTCGGGGAGCCTCCTCTCCCTTGGAGCAGACTGTCTCCAGGGCAAGGAGCTCACACGGCTTCACCTCCTGGGTCTCTCCTTGGAGCATTCAGCATCCTCTGCCCCTCCGTGTGCTTCCCACAGCGAGTCCACCCAGGTGGGGTCCTGGAGAAGCCACCGGGTCCTGCACCCCCACTTTGCAGTCAGACGTGACTCTCAGCCAGCCAGTAAAACAGAGGTTTATTCGATGACAGGAACACGGTCTAAAACAGAGCTTGTAGGTACAGCGAATGGGACCCTTTGGCCAGGTCCATTTTGGGGGGCAGTGAGCCAGACACCCAAGTCTGCCCTTCGCTCCTCGTCCCCAGCCAGCTCCAGACAGAAAACCCCTCCAGCCCCTCCTTTTTGGCCTTTATCTCTGTCCCAGCCAGAAGGTCACCTGATCTCTTTGTCTCCAACACCTTCAGTTGGCAGCTTTGCAGAGGAGGGGCCCAGGCCATCAGTTGCTAGGAGACAGAGCGTCAGGCATTTCTGTACACTGGCCCTTTGCTCTGCAGCAACCATACACCCTTATCCCACCATCTAGATACTTATGAACTGCATAGGGAACACTGAGGCACCAATACAGTATTCAGCGAAAACATAAAGAACATTCCCAATTCGCCACACCATAGCACTGGCCTGCCGGCCTGAGCCCTGCCAAGACTTCAGCCACCCCTGTGGAAACTGGTCAAATGTCACTGTGGGCCAAGGGTCAGAGATGTGGCTACGGAAGCAATGGGTTATGCTGCTGAGAAAACAGCTAGCCCCAGGCCCCCCAGAGGAGAGACTCTGCTCACTTAGCTCATGAGCCCACGCCGCTATGTTTGGGGCCACTTCTAGCTGTGACCATGGCCTAATTAATGCCAGCTTGCTTGGGGGAGACCTGGCATAGGACCCTCTGTCAGCAAGGGGGATTTTAAGGAAGGAAGCTGATCCAAAGGCCCTAACATCCAAAGTGGTGACATTAAATTCTGAAGTCACTGTGCGGGGATGCTACTGTTGCCGTCCCAGAAGGTGACTCCCCCTAACAAAAATGAAAGCAGGAAGGCCAAGTAGTGTGGCTAAATGCCTCAAGATCCAAACCAGGTCTCCTCTCAGACAAGACCTTGAAACCAGCAGGAAGAAGCATGTACCATGGCTGGTGATGTGTGAGGAGGCCTAAGGGCATTGGAAGAGCAAATAGCCAAACAGGGAAGAACAAGAAAGTCTTTAAGTATTTCAGCAAGGAAACCTGCCAGACTGAGCAGGGGTCTGCTGGCCCCCCGGGGAGTGACAGGAGTAAGGATAAGGGCACTGCAGAAAGGCAAAACCACGTCTTTGCATCAGCCTCTACCACAGAGGATGTTGAGGAGATAAGTGTCAAAACAGGATGCGCTATGGTACCGACAGATAAGAAGAGCGCAGTGCTGCAGAGTAGCTCCTGCCCGAACTCCTAGGGAAGATCCTCTCTCAACCTTCTGGCCATCATAGTTTCTATCCCGTTCCATTTCTATGGTGATGCTATTCCATGAGTCGATGGTACGTCCTTAGAAACATCCTGTGCAGGAACGCAGTTCTAAGCCTGTAAGCGAAGAGGCTGGAGTGTCGACTTTTCAGCTCAAATATCCAAGGAACGCTTGGGAGAGAAAACATCTTTGTTAATACTAGTTTAGTGAACACAGACCATTTTCAACGGTCTGAATGAAAATCCTTTCCCCTTCAGTGAATCAGGTATAATCCTACCAGCTGTCACCAGCTGCCAGGAAAAAGAGTAGAACAGACCAGAGCTTTTAATGTTCAAAAGAATAAATAAAACCCTTCCAGATTGTAATTGTCCAGTATCAGAAGAGGGCATGTATCTGATCAGCTTTTCTCTGGGAGCTTCCCCGCCCTGCCCTGAGTACTTTGTGCAGAACTAAATCACTATGGGTACGGCACTGCTGAGTAAGTCGCATTTCTTGGGGAAGGGGTGTGGGTGTTAAGGTGCATGACACCATCCTTCATCCTGTGGGTGCATTTGGATAGCTAGAGCATGCTGTGCTCAGGAGCAGCCGAGGTCCTGGGGTACAGGAGTCTGATCTCTCTCACAGGCGTTCCGAACGGTGGAGATCAAGCGCTGGGTCATCTGTGCCATGATTGGGATTCTCACTGGCCTCGTTGCCTGCTTCATCGACATCGTGGTGGAGAAACTGGCTGGGCTGAAGTTCAGAGTGGTGAAAGACAGTATCCTTCAGCTGTGCCGTGGCTGGGGGAGCGAGTGACGTGGGGCAGGTGTGGACAGGGTATTGCAGTGCTCTCCGGCCGATGGAACAAGAGGCCGTCAGCGCAGAAGTGAGCAGAGGAATTTACCCACCAGGGAACTCCCAAAGGAAATGTCTGTGTAGGGTCGGGTGCGTGTGTGTTGGCACTGAGTGAACTAACCCTGCAAGAACTCTGTCTTTGGAGTAAGCTGAATCTTTGGTTAGATCTGTGAATGCCCTGGGCCAAGAGTAGTGGGTGCACATGTGATCCGTGTCAGGAGGGGAGGTTTGATCTCACAGTGG
Source organism: Chelonoidis abingdonii (assembly GCF_003597395.2). Classification (NCBI taxonomy): domain Eukaryota; kingdom Metazoa; phylum Chordata; order Testudines; family Testudinidae; genus Chelonoidis; species Chelonoidis abingdonii. The sequence goes on from NC_133777.1 coordinate 38,723,723, forward strand.
CCGTACCATAAGGAGCCCAGCATGCTGTGAGTCCTGTCTCATTAGCTCCCGAGAAGTGAGGTTTCCCAAAGCAGACAGGCCTGCTGAGGGGCTCCCAACCCTGATGGGATTCTGTCAGAGGCAGAGATGTGCCTGACGGAATAATGTGATTGATTTCTGGCTGCTACCTGGGGAGTAAGGAGGGGTCAAGTCCATTACTCCCTCGGAGTAGATAGTCCAGCCTACCCTGGGTACCTTTAAGATGTTCTGCACAATTGATTTCTATCATGTTTGCTGCTTACTAATGCGATTCATGGTCAGAGAGCAGTTCTGCTCTGCAAAATGGCAGCCCCTCGCTCTGCAGACCAGCCCCGTGTGCTTAGCGCTGGAGCTGCCGCGCTATTGACTGAAATACATGTCAGCTTAGAGCTGGCCGACATCTTTCAAATGTCCAAAAACCAGAGCTATTTCAATTTAAAATCCATGCCAGCATTCTTCACCCCGCGGTCTTCTGTCCCTGGTCGGGGGGCGCGGGGAGAACTGTGGCCTAACTGACTTCACGCATCTTCAACAGAGTAGTGTAATACCCAGTTACCTAATCCCGTGGCAGGCCATGGCTACTCATTGGACTGTGAGCGCTTCCAAGCAGGGACTGCTTCTTTGCTGTCCTTTTGGCACCCAGCACGGTGGGCTGCCCCATCTCAGTTGGGCCCTCCAGGAGCTGTTGTAGCAGCTACTTGGAGGAGCAGGCAGATCCACTCTGGGACTCTTCAGGATGAAAGTAGCTGTATAACGTGGCCTAAACACTTTGACAAGGCAAGAACCCAGCTTGATTCTCCGCTCCCTCCAGAGCAGGCCCTGGCAATTAGGGAAAACCTTCTCATTCAGATAGAACAAATTGGCTGGTGGGTCATTGAGAGCATAAACAAGGAGTCCCACCACGGCCTTGTTAGTGACTCTGCATAGTCACACTACACTTCAGCTGTAGGCCCAGCCCCGCACCGGTGCATCATGGTCTCTCGCTTTGGCCTTAAAAGTGAAGGGCTAAAATCCAGCTGAATCGGAAATATCCCAATCCCTTTTGGTGCAACACCCTGTAATGCCAGAACTCAAGCATCTGGCTCCCTGCACTGCTCAGCTCAGGAGAAGATGCCCGGCAGAGGGGTGAGCTCAGGAATTAGCATTAGTGAAAATACAGCAGAAACACACCAGCCAAGTCACCTGCTTTCTGTATTAAAAGCTTCTTCACCAGGCTTGGTGCAGTGTGAAAATCCTTTAATGCTTTGATGCCTGGAGCCTGCACTTTCCCTTGTGATGTGTTCAGATTAAAGGTGTGTTAGCATGTTCACAAACTGAATCACCTGGTGGTAAGAATTTACTGCTGTATTGCATGACACTTGTCAGGGAAGTTGTTTAAACACTTCCTTGAAAGATGTGCTGCTCTGTGTGTATGTGTTTGCCTTGCAGTGTGCTCCATCTCCTGTGAGATGGTGCAGTGGCAATGGGGGGAGGAGGTGGGTTCTCCAACCGGTGATATTTGAGGTTCTTGACTGTCCCTCCCAGATATTGACAAGTTCACCGAGAAGGGAGGGCTGTCCTTCTCCCTGTTACTTTGGGCCATTCTGAACTCGAGCGTGGTGATGATTGGATCCGTTATTGTCGCTTTCATAGAGGTAAGAGTTAAGAACCAGCTGTGGGCAGGTTAGTTTGCTCACTTCCCCCTGCATCAGTTCTGCAGTGAAATGTGCAGACTCAACAGCTAGTTAAACATTCTAGTAAAATCCCCCTGCTTGGGGGAGTGGGAAGTCACTTGCAGTTTCTTTTCCTGCATTTGCCTATCTGTGCTCTGCTCCCCCTGCTGGAGCAGGTGGCTTCACAAATCATCAAGTAATTAAAGAAATCATCTGCAAACACTTGGAAGGTGGTAAGGTGATAGGGAATAGCCAGCATGGATTTGTAAAGAACAAATCGTGTCAAACCAATCTGATAGCTTTCTTTGATAGGATAACGAGTCTTGTGGATAAGGGAGAAGCGGTGGATGTGGTATACCTAGACTTTAGTAAGGCATTTGATACGGTCTCGCATGATATCCTTATCGATAAACTAGGCAAATACAATTTAGATGGGGCTACTATAAGGTGGGTGCATAACTGGCTGGATAACCGTACTCAGAGAGTAGTTATTAATGGCTCCCAATCCTGCTGGAAAGGTATAACAAGTGGGGTTCCGCAGGGGTCTGTTTTGGGACCGGCTCTGTTCAATATCTTCATCAACGACTTAGATGTTGGCATAGAAAGTACGCTTATTAAGTTTGCGGACGATACCAAACTGGGAGGGATTGCAACTGCTTTGGAGGACAGGGTCAAAATTCAAAATGATCTGGACAAATTGGAGAAATGGTCTGAGGTAAACCGGATGAAGTTCAATAAAGACAAATGCAAAGTGCTCCACTTAGGAAGGAACAATCAGTTTCACACATACAGAATGGGAAGAGACTGTCTAGGAAGGAGTATGGCAGAAAGAGATCTAGGGGTCATAGTGGACCACAAGCTAAATATGAGTCAACAGTGTGATACTGTTGCAAAAAAAGCAAACGTGATTCTGGGATGCATTAACAGGTGTGTTGTAAACAAGACACGAGAAGTCATTCTTCCGCTCTACTCTGCGCTGGTTAGGCCTCAACTGGAGTATTGTGTCCAGTTCTGGGCACCGCATTTCAAGAAAGATGTGGAGAAATTGGAGAGGGTCCAGAGAAGAGCAACAAGAATGATTAAAGGTCTTGAGAACATGACCTAGGAAGGAAGGCTGAAAGAATTGGGTTTATTTAGTTTGGAAAAGAGAAGACTGAGAGGGGACATGATAGCAGTTTTCAGGTATCTAAAAGGGTGTCATCAGGAGGAGGGAGAAAACTTGTTCACCTTAGCCTCTAATGATAGAACAAGAAGCAATGGGCTTAAACTGCAGCAAGGGAGGTTTAGGTTGGACATTAGGAAAAAGTTCCTAACTGTCAGGGTAGTTAAACACTGAAATAAATTGCTTAGGGAGGTTGTGGAATCTCCATCTCTGGAGATATTTAAGAGTAGGTTAGATAAATGTCTATCAGGGATTGTCTAGACAGTACTTGGTCCTGCCGTGAGGGCAGGGGACTGGACTCGATGACCTCTCGAGGTCCCTTCCAGTCCTAGAGTCTATGAATCTGGGCCTCAAAAATTCTTTACTGCAGGTAGTGCTCAAATCTCTGGTAAAGCAGACACACAGCTGTCATGGGCATTTGATGAGATTACACTGGAGGAGGATTATGCTGGCTGGAGATCCAGTGTTTTTTCTAAGAGGGAAAGAAAATGCAAAAATTATAAAGCTCAGGGTTGTTTTGTTATTTCAAATGTTATTTATAACCATAATTCCTCTGTGGATTAGCACAGGGGCGAATTTCTTCTATTACTGCCAGACAAGGATTTTTCCTTAAGGGCTCTGCTTTCGGCCAGCAGTCTTAAGCAAGGCACTGTCTCTTTCCAGTGTGATCCTTTATTTGCTACATGCGCACAACCGTAGGTAACAGCATCCAACATGGCCGGTAGAAGGAGCACAGCCAAATGGTCAGAGCCCAAGGAGGTGAGGTGTTAAGGACGGAGCTTTTGGGAATGCTGACGGTAACGGTTTGCTCACTGGACTGGATCCTGAGCTGGGGAGATGATGCAGCTCCCTCGACATGAGTTGACCTGCACCCGTTTACGCTAGTTCTGGTCTTGGCCAGTCTCTACATTTCCTGCATCTCCACATGTTTAAGGATGAAAAGCTTTAGGCAGAACAATGCACTTCTAAGACAAGCACACAGCAGCCCCCTTAAACTGCTGCCCATCCAGAGGGGGCCTGTAATTGGGGAGCTATTGTGAGATGAAGGGAACAAATCACAGTAACAGGGCAGATGAGCAGCATCTCTAGTGGGGAATCGGGGTAATGGTACCTTAAAGCACAGTGGAGTCTGACTTGGCTAGTGTGCTAGACCTGTTCTGCAGTGAGGAAGTTGAAGATAAACGTCCTGCCCTGTCTAAAGGGGAGGTGGTGGGGGAGGCCTTTAGCCATGAGGCAGAACAAGTGTAGAAATAAAGGTTCACACGGCACTTGTAGGCCCCCTGAAAGAGGCGGCCAGCTTTGCTCTTTGTCACACCCTCCCCTTTTGGAGCAGGTCCTGAATAGCCTGAACTATGCATGGTGCTCCGGCTGTTGCTCAGTGCTGATGTGTGCTGGCCCGTGCTCTTGGGGCAGTCCGGCTCCCGACTGAGTGTTAGTTCCCAAGTAGCATTGAACAGCAGCCTGGTCTAGCAGCATCTCTCACTTTCAGCTAGGCCGTCGCTCTCCCGTCAAAGCACCTGGCTCTTTCTATAGAGTTAAAGGAAGCCAGGCAAATCTAAACCCTTCTGCGGCCCTGCTCCCGTTCAGCCCTCCACCAGAGGATCTGCTGAGCTGGCTGCAGCGGCTTCAGTAGAGTCGTCCTCTCCTTGGAATTGGTTTCTGGAGAACATCTCCTGAGGCATGGCCTGTTCCCTAGTTGCTTTCAAAGAGGGGAACTGCCTCATCTCTTATGAATTGATTCAGTCCACCCTGCTTCAGTACTCCTGGCAGATCTGACAAGTGATTGGCTGAGACTAGAGGACAGCTAAAAAGTTACCTCTAAAAGCACAATAGAGATGATGCCAGAGGAATAATCTCTCCCTGAGATTCAGGGGGCTAATTGCAAATCCCACTCCAGGGAAGGAGCGACTGACTAGACGGGCCCTTGCCTCTGGAACATGCCTGGCCAGCTGTCGGGGATGGGGTGGATGGGGTATGATCCGTACAGGAAGCAAGGCTCAGACTGCCCCAAAAGAGCTGTCATGTTTTCCCCCTTGCAGGGGGTAGGGTGCTGAAATGGTCAGGGAGTAGCCTCTGGCCCTTGCTGCTATCTGGGATGACGGAAGCCACTGTGTAATGGCTGATGCTAACAAATTCTCCCTGTGCTTCTAGCCTGTAGCCGCTGGCAGCGGGATTCCCCAGATTAAGTGCTACCTCAATGGCGTGAAGATTCCTCATGTCGTCCGCCTCAAGGTAAGACACTGGGTTTTGGTGCGAGTGCACTTGGCAGTCCTATGCCCCATCGTCCCTCCCGCACACCAGCGTGGTAAGGCAGACCAAGAGGCTGGCACCATGCAGGAGCTAGGACTTCCTCCTCTGGCATTCACCAGCCTGGTCTGCCTCCACACCATGCCAGTGCCCCCGTGTGCTGCCAGCTCCCCGCGCTTGTCCTGTCCTAGCTCTGCGAGGACATCCCTTGTTCTCCCATCTGTAACTAAGAATAGCATCTTCTGGCGGGGAGGAAACTGGCCTGAGTCACCAGCTCATGACCCCAGCGGTCGCCATCCTGTCCAGCTTCGTGACTCATCTTGGGCAAGTCCCTTCACCTCCCTGGGGCTCTGTCTAATAAACATACCAGTGCAGATCCCTTTGGGGCCGTCTAGGGCGAAGTGCTAGGTAACTGCAGTATCACTGCTGGTACTGACTGTGCCCGGGGGGTGCATGTGCATGCTTGTGTCTTGTAGCCTCCTGTGCTCTCAGCCCAGCGTAGGCTGCTGCTCTCCCACGCGCTCCCTTCCAGTGGCAGTCAGTCATTGCGTGCACCCATTGGCAATGAGAATGTTGTCTAAAGGCATTTTTCCAGTCTGCAGGCCCTACAAAGCAACTCAGGGGCTCAGAGTTGGCCATGAGGTCTCTCTCACAGCAGAGCTTTGCAAAGTAAAACGACTCCCTTGGGTTGGATCTGAGTGCTCAGCAAGGCTCCAGCAGGCGCATGGGGGAAGCTGGTGCTGCAAGTACTTGCCTGACCCCTGGATGCAGTGGGGGGCAGTTACTGGACTGCCCAATCCTCTGTAACGACCATGACTCCTACCCTGCTGTTCCTCCAGAGAACTGGTGCTCCATGCTGAAGAGAGGCTGCTGCAGCAGAAGTTTAGATGTTGCAGCTGCAGTAGTGAAATAGCAAGCCAAAGACAAGAGCCAAAGAACTCTTTGGCATCACTGGCTTGTGCTGCTATCAATGCTAGCTTGCTAGCTACCCGCCTCACCTGTTGCCTTGTGAGTGTGATTTCCAGGGGAAAGAGGCTGTAACCCCATCTGCCCCTTTGCTCTCTCCCAACTACCTGGATTGCGGGGAGCAGCTGTGTCTGTTTTGGAGCTCTCTGCATGTCTCCCACCAGCCCGGTGCTGAGAGTGACTGCCTCATGACTCGCTCTCTCTCCTGTGCTAATCAGAGACTCTTTCCTTATTTTCCAGACCTTGATGATCAAAGTCTGCGGGGTCATTCTATCAGTGGTTGGAGGCCTGGCTGTCGGGAAGGTAATTTACCCAGGAAGTGAATCTAATTCAGCCACCTTCCCAAGCTCGCTGTCGGTGTGTAGTCACCCCCTGTGCTGCACTGTGGCCCTGGGAGCTGCTGCTGTCACACTTGTGTGTCTAGCTCGAGCCCGTCTGATGCCTCAGTTATCACTAGCATCTCAGAGTGGCTCCATCATAAGCAGTTTGTTTCACATTTATCCTGGGTCAATGACTTTGCCACTTTCCCCTTTGCTCTGATGCCCCTCATCAGTGGGCTGCCTTGAGGTGCCTCCCAGAACAGCAGGGCTTCTCAACCCTTTTCTTTCTGAGCCCCTGTGCTTCCCCCACCCCCAACATGGTATAAAAACTTCATGGCCCAGCTGTGCCACAACTGTTTTTTCCACATATAAAAGGCAGGGCCAGCGCTAGAGGGGTAGCAAGCAGGGCAGATGCCTGGGGCCCCATGCCACAGGGTGGCCCCACAAAGCTAAGTTGCTGAGGCTTCAGCTTCCGCCCTGAATGGTGGGGCTCAGAGCCCAGGGCTTCAGCTTTCTGTCCTGGGCCCTGGTGACTGTCCACCCTGCTTGGTGGCCCCCCCAAAACCTGCTTATGGCCCCCCCAAGGGGCTTCAGACCCCTGGTTGAGGACCACTGCAGTACAGCACCAGCAGTGTGCTGTGCTTTCCTGGGGACTGGGGATCAGGGGACCCTGGGTAATGGCGATGAATCCCAATGACGTCTGCTGACCTGCCATGACTTGGAGGAGATGGGTAAGGGAGTCGCAGGCCCTGTGGCTTTCTGGTTCTTTCAGTATCATATTAGAGGCCATCTCAAGACTGAATCCTACAATGCTGTCACTGCACCGTTAGGTGGCCTTCCAGAGAGTCCTGCTGGGATGTCGCCGGGCAGAGGTGCAGTCACTGGTACAGTGCGAGGTTATGAATGGGGCTTAGGTCCACTCTGACACAATCTTGGGGATCCTCTGCATCAACAGAGACAGCTCTTCAGGAGTTCACACCCCATGCTCTAGACAGCGTGGCCGTTTCTCCAGGCCTGCTGGATGTTATCTTTAGAGCCACTTGTTAGAACTAGGAAGTACGGGAGTAAGGTGAGGTTTCCGCTTTTGTTTTTTTTTGTTTTTTTTTTGTTTGTTTTTTTTATAAAATAATAAAAAGAAACCTCCCCTGCTGGAGCTGGGGCTGCTTCGGCCATAGAATCCCCGTGTGGCTGCACTCCCTCGCGGGCTGTGCAGAGTGCCTTTGGAATTGAGTTGGGGGGTGGGCGGGATGCACAGAGTTCACACTCTGAATGCCCGTGTCTTCATGGCGAGGCTACAAAAAGTGAAGCTGCCTTTCTCCTCTAACATCCGCTTTCCTGCCTTCAGGAAGGGCCAATGATTCATTCCGGAGCAGTCATTGCAGCTGGGATCTCGCAAGGAAGGTCGACTTCTTTGAAGCGAGACTTTAAGGTTGGTTAGCTCGCTCCCAGAGTCTGATGGGGGGGTGTGTGTGTGTGTCCGCACACGCTGGGGAAGGAGCTGGGTTACTGGCTCATGACATCTTGAGAGGACACAAATCGATCTCTGGTCCAGTGGATAGAATCAATATAGCGAAGTGCCCTTCACCTTCCTAGTGCGATCTAGGACCAGCCAACTAGCTCTGCTGAATCCAGAAGAGCCCGCCTTACTGAAAAGGTGAGATGGAGATGGCCCTGCTGCAGGCACGAGTGATGTGGATATCCATGCAGACAAAGCTGCTCGAGCGGTCAGCGGCAGGTGGCTTGGAAGGAGTAATACTGGCCTGTCCTGAAGGTGGCTCCATCCAGTCCCATTTGCCCTAAACTATTCCAGCTGCAGTGCTCTCTGGGTACCTATCCCACAATTCCCAGCAGCAGTGCATTCTGGGGGGAGCTTGAAATGAATATATTCTCTCCCCACAGCACTCACTGCAGCTGTGGTGGGAGAAGGGTTGTGTGCGCTGGGGAGAGCACAGAGGAGTGGTGGAACATCCCTCCCCTCTGGGTCCGGCACTGCTAGTGAGAAGGGCAGGGGGCAGTGCAAGGCAGACAGGCAGTGAGAGGCTCCCCACGTTACTACACTTAATTCAATTGGCCGCTGATGTAACCGTCTGAGTGGTCTCAGCAGACTGAACACGCTGCCGCTGATCTGTATCAGGAAGCCAAAGCCTTGATTGCAACCCCGTGATGCTGCCGTCTGGGCTAGGTGGCCCTTGCGAAGGGGCCCGCTGGCTGGCACTGGTCCCAGGTGTGCTCTGTTCGCATTGGTATGCGAGGGGGGCGTTGGCTCTGCAGCTGGGGGAAGAGTCCAGCTCAGGTGGACGGATACACGCTAGCCCCGTTCGAGCTAACGCACTAAAAATAGCTGTGCGGCTGCGGCATTGCAGGCGGTGGTTTGGCTAGCTGCCCAAGTGCATCATCAGGAGGTCGGGTGGGCAGCACAAGCTGCCACCGTGTGGCTGTGGCCACACTGCTGTTTTTAGCGCCCTGGCATGAGCAAAGCTAGCCTATATCACCCTGCTGGAAAACATGCTCCCGGTGGCTCTGTGATGTCCCCCCCGACCTTCCCCCGGGGCGCCGAGGGCAGATTCGGGCCGCCCAGCAAGGGCGTACCGGCTAAACAGGGCCGGGGAAGCCAGGCCACGGGCCCCCTTCCAGATCGCTGGGCCCCAGTAATTTGTACTGGCTTCCCCCTTCTCCCCCCCCCCATCGGCCTTGTACCCCCGCAAGGGAGCAGAGTGCACAGTGTGTCTGCTTTTATTGGTTCACATCCTGGCTGCGATGAGTCGTGCTGCCAGGCAGTGTAATGAATTATTCCCGGGGTATAACACCCCTCCACGCAGCCCGGGCAGGGGTAGGGGATAGCTCCGAGCACCGTTCTCTGCATGGGAGGAGAGCAGGCAATGTCTGACGTTACGGGAGCGCTCCTGAGCTGCTAGCAGCCGGTAAAGCCGCTGTCCTTGTGTTGTTTCAGATCTTCGAGTACTTCCGCAGAGACACGGAGAAAAGGGATTTTGTCTCGGCCGGAGCGGCTGCTGGCGTCTCAGCCGCTTTTGGTGCCCCAGTTGGTAAGATGTTTTCTGATGCTGTGTGTACCCCTGCAGGCCAGACCCTGCCCCAGGCAGGACGCTCACCCCTCCCCCCCGCCCCTCCGCTAGGGGCAGCTGGCAGAGATCTGAGTCACCGAGACTTGTGACTTTCCCAGCCCTCTTGTGATGGGTGGGTTAGTTAATCACGCTCAGAGAGGAAGTGATCTGTGCTGGATAGAGCTTGGAGCGGCAGCTTTGGGCGCTCTGCATGTTTGTTCTCGGGCCGTGCTTGAAACTGCAGCTTTCAGAGCCGTGTTCCCATGGAGCATGGCCAAACTAGAGAACAATGACGGCTCCGTCCGTCTGTCCCTCTGCTCCTGCCCATTGAGCTTGATGGCAAACAAAAAAAGCAGCGTGCAAGCTGCCTGCCTCTGCTGGGCTTCTGTCTGATGCCGAGGGGAGCCCCTGGAGAACAGAGAGAGGGAACTGGGTCCTGACATGCAGATACAGCCAGAATGCCTGGCTACCACTTGGCCCTGTTACTGCTGAGTCTGTGAGCCAGCCAAGAGAAACCTGGACACGCCAGTGAAGCAGAGCTGGGAGAGCTGTTAGCCCCACCCAGGGACTGTGGAGCCCTCCCAGGAGGGGTGTTGGTATCGGTGCGTGTTCCCTCCTCCGACGCGAGCCTGAAATCTAGGCGCAAAGTTGCGTGTTAAGGAATGAATTAGTCGCCCAGAGAGCTGTCCCCGCCCCCGCAGCAGCCCATATCCAGGGTGAACCCACGCCCAGCATTGCTGTTCCTTCCCACTGAGTGACTGGGAAAGTGGCAGGGCGTAGGCTGAGTGCAGTCACCAAAGGACACCAGGCTTCGTCCCCACAGCAAAGCCTTGCCACTGCCATGGAGGCAGGTGTCAGAACGCCCAGCATTTCTGTCTCTTCGCCAAAAGCGGCCATGTGAGATGCTCCCCCGAAGCCTCCTGGCTCCAAGTGCGGTGGTGTCATGACCAAAGGCTGCTAGCATAGACGTGCATCTGCAGTGGTGACCCTCCCCAAGGCTTGGCCAGCCACTGGCCTGCTTCCAGGGCTCAGGTTGTGGGGTGGGGGTCCGCTGTGTCATCAGCCACAGCCAGGTATCGGTCCCTAGTATGGGTATGAGGTCTCCAGCCCTGTGAAGCTGTGTCCCTTGTCTCTGCACACCCAAGGGGCAGGTTCCTTCCAGCCCATGTAACTGGGAGAGCAGAACTCACCCTGAAAGGCCCAGCCGCTCCTCGGCAGAGAGGTGGTAGCTACCCGAGCTGATCCATTACAATGGCCCCATGGCCTTTTGTGTCCTTAGGGGGAGTTCTTTTCAGCTTGGAAGAAGGTGCTTCCTTCTGGAATCAGTTCCTGACATGGAGAATCGTAAGTGTTAGCAGCCTGAGGCAGAGGTTGGGCAATTGGCTGGGCACCAGCTTCTGAAAAACTTAGCTGCCAGCTGGGGCTTTGACTGGGGGTTTGACTTGGGCTGGGGAAGGGTAGGGTGCCTTTTCAAGCGAGGGTCCTGCGCTGGGTAGAGACGCCCCCGTCAGAAAGAGACTGTCGAGTGAATCTAGGCCTTGACTGTTGTAAGAGTCTGAGGCCAAGACAGGAGGATGCTGATGGTTCCCCTCCCAGAGAAGCTGCTTGGAATCCTGCAGTGGCCTGTGCTGGAGAGGTGGCAAGAGGGAGATGGGACGTAAAGGGAACAGCGCAGAAGAGGCGTGAGGCACTTGTGTATAAGCACAGAGCACAAAGTGCTGCATGACCCCCAGGAAGCTATGGCTCCTGCCTATGGAGCTCACAGCCTAATAGACATGCTAATTTGGGCCACAGGCACTGATTGGCGGTGTGAACTAAATCCTGCCCCTCCCTGCTGTAAGAATACTTCGGGGAATGAGTGGGGCTGAAGTAGGCCCCTGGCGGATGGAGTGGGGTTTGGAGGGATGTGACGGCAGGCAGCCGAGGCAGCAGGTTGTCTCGTGCCATGATGCTCTCTTGCTTCTCTCTGCAGTTCTTTGCCTCCATGATCTCTACATTCACACTGAACTCCATCCTGAGCTTTTACCACGGAAACCCCTGGGACCTCTCCAGCCCAGGTCTCATCAACTTTGGAAGGTTTGACAGCGAGGTAAAATTGCTGGCTTTGAGTTCGTGCCGTCACTGGGCAGGCACATGCCCCGTACCAGGCATGCTCTACAGCCTTGCCAGTAGTGGCAGGACCTGAAGGCAGCAGATGGGGCCATTCACTCTCTTTATGCCCTTCCTCTGAATGTTTTGACAGTATGAGGCACCTCAGGTTGAGGGTGTCATGCTGGGGCAGGGGATTCTGCAAAGGCTTGATGCACCTAGATCCAAACTTCCTGCCGAGCAGCCTCTTGGAAGCATTTGTCCAGCCCTCAGTTGGAAGCATTTGTCCAGCTGTTGCTGGGCTCTGGTTCTGTGAGCGGGGGTTCTCTGGGGCCTGGGAGTGAAAAGCCCTGCTGCAGCCATTGCTCTAGGCAGCTGCCAGCTGTAAAGGCCTTGAGCAGAGGCAGCGACTTGGCATCGAGCAAACCACTGTGCCGAAAGGTCTCCAAACCCATTTCTCCTTGTTTACAGAAACTGGGCTACACGTTCCAGGAAATTCCGATCTTCATTGTTATGGGAGTGGTTGGTAAGCTCAGTCTGCTGGTTCAATTGAGTTAACATCTCTGAATAATCCCCTGTCCTGAAAAGCTGCCTTAGCCCACTTCCTGGGGAGAACAGGAAAGCCATTAAAAAGCACAAAAACAGAGGGCCTTCGGGGAGCCTGCTGCTGCTTGATGCTTTCAAGGGCCACAGCTAGATTCTCTGGCCAATCTTGATCTTTGTTTTTCCCCCTTGTCAGGTAGGGTTGGGATGTGGCAGAGGCTGTCAGGGTGACATTGGTCTGAGGTCTGGCCCCCTGAGCGGCTGGGGGAAGGAAACTGGTGTTTTAGGCAAAATTCCCTGCCCGCTATGAGTCTGTAGACAGAGTGTTTGGAACGTGAACCGTGTGAGAATTATTTTCTGATCGCTGTTTCCGTACAGCCCTCTCCTGCTGCGCTGGGCACAGCACACATCTAGAAATCTGTCTGTCAGCGGCAGCTTTGCCTGCCTCTACCTCAGTTCTCTGTACAATCAGGTGGCTGCTAACAATCCACCACTGGATTTTACAAAATGACCAGAAGTGCAGGGAAACGCCACGCTGGAGTCGGCAAGAATTGCTGCTGACTTTCCTCGTAGATAACTTTTCCTCGTAGAAGTTTTACCCTTTGGATCGGACTGGACCCCAGGCAGGATGCTGATGTCACCTGCTTCTTTCACTGCCCTGGGGTCTGGATGGTGGTTGGATCTCCGACCTTCCGCCCATTACTCCCTACTCAGAACAAAAACAGGAGTAATGTGGTCTCCAGTTGGCTGGCTGCTGTAAGGTGACAAACTCTCCTAATGCTGTGTTATATCTGAGCATTGAAACACACGCGTTAGAACAATGAAAACTACCATTACCACAGCAACCCTGATGCAGCCATGTTGCACGTCCCAGTATGCACTGGAAAATGTGGCAGTTATAGTCTACGTTGGGCCTCTGAATAGCCTGTTAAAATAGTGCTGTTAAAATTCTCAGTCCTAATGTTGCATTAATGCATCAGGGTGATCTATGACCTTCGTGTTGGAGAAGTAAGATCGGGCTCAGGCGTTGATTTTCCTTTAGTGAAAAAATGAGAAATAAAGGGGGAGGCCAGGTGTCTGGATGGATCTTTCTCAAGGATGTGCGCTCGCCCTCATTCTTCTCTCCCCTTCCAAAGCAGTAGAGTTAAATTTTGACTCTTTCAATTTTGAAGTCTCCATAAACTGGAGATTTGTGACCTTAGGGAGGAATGGCAGCAGCTTGTGCAGTTTCTTCTGTGACATTCAGCTTGCTCTCCTTTGTGGCTTGACACTGAGTATTACAGTAGGAAATTTGCTGCTTTTCCCTGGAACCTGCTGCTGTCAATGGCTTAAAAATGTTGTGCTATTGATAACATGTTGCTGACAAGGCCAGAGAACTGTCCAAAGGCACACTGAGTCAGGAGAAATCTTTGTCTTTTTTCTTTTCTTTTCTTTTTTTTTTTTTTTTGAAACTTGTTTAACTCTGCATGAAGAAAATCTCCGAATGTGGCATAAAGGAATATGGCTTCTTTCAAATCCACTCAGGAGGTTTTCAGCTGTTTTCCTCTTTCCTGCTTACAGTGGAATTCTCGGGGCGATATCAATGCCTTAAAATTACTGTTAACCATGTTCCGAATCAGGTAAGAGGCCAAGAGTGCTAAATAAAACGAAATCCCTCAGTATTATCATGGGTTGTGTTCAGGTTGGGCCTCTTAACTGAACCAAAGGACATTCCTTCGTTCTGTAGCCCTGCCGCTTCAGATCTGGTAAGTGACATGTGTTGTTAGCACGTGGTCACTCAAAACGCAAGTGCTTAGAAGCAAGGAAGTGACAGCTGAGGATGCCATCGCTTTATAACGCACTAGAATGGACAGCTACTATTGCAAAGAAATCCATGTTTCATCACACTGTAACTCTAACCCAAAGTAATATCCCTTTCATCCAGGGCCACCCAGACGATTCAGGGGCCTGGGGCCTCGACAGTGGGGGGGGCCCCCCGCTTCAGCAGCAATTCAATGGAGGGGTTCTTCCGCTCTGGGACCTGCCGCTGATTACCCCGAAGACCCAGAGCAGAAGAAAGCTCCAGGGGCCGGGCTCACGAGAGCTTTTTCAGGGGCCCCAGAGCAAGTGAAGGACCCCGCTCCAGGGCCCAAAAAACTCTTGTGGGGACCCTGCAGGGCCCAGGCCTGGGGCAAATTGCCACTTGCCCCCCCCCCCCCTCTGGGCGGCCCTGCTTCCATCATCTCCTAAAGCAGAGACCTTTCTGAGAAAGGAATCTTCTATTACATGTGCCCATTCACAGTACACTAATCCACCTAAAATACATATCTAAATTCAATGACTCTTCCATGCTTTCCAACTGAACTGTGTATAACTACTGTTTGTTGAGACGCGTTGGATTTCTTTAGATTCAACTGACAACCTGTAAGTATATTAACGGATGATGCAACTCCCATGTAACAGTATCTTTTTGAAGAAACGCGTAGATTCTGAAAGCTGAGGATCGACTAAAAGACTTAGAACAAATCCATGGGTCAGAGTTCAGGTGATGTGACCTGATGGATTTCTTTGTTCTGATGTAAATACTTATGTGGACAATGCGATTTTCATCTCTAGCCATTCCTTTGCTGTTCAGTACTTGGGTTACGTGCTATATAAATGCATTGGGGAACATTTTCAAAAGCTAAGGTCCTAGTGAGCTTCTAAATCACTAGATGCTTTTGAAACTGTCCCTACAGTCACTTACCTTCAAAAATCAGTTAAAATGGCTAAGCTTTCTGTGTTGGAATACCTCCCTCCCTACTCTTGGGACCTGGCTTCTCATTTATCCACCACAGCTCAGCTTTCAAGAGCAATTAATTCAGACAAAAAACATCCTGTGCCTGCTGGGAGGATGGGGGAGTGCTTGCATCTTTTGCAGATGGAACAGACGGGAGTTGAGGGATTCAGAGCAGACGGTACATTCCGTGTTCGATGGTTCTGTGCATGAGTTCATGGAGCCGGAAGTCTGCAGGACTGTTAAAAGTATAAGGGCGATTTCCATGCAGCTCCTCGTTCGTACAGCCCCAGTAACGTTCAGATGGCCTTCCACGGGGTAGGATAGCATCCAGGAGCAGAGCTGGGGAAAGGGATTGTTTATCTTCTGTGGACAACTTGGGGAGAGAGAGTGAGAGAGAAGAGAGCAACAAAAACAATCAAAGGTTTAGAAAACCTGAGCTATGAGGAAAGGTTATAAAAATAGCAGGGGTGTTTAGTTTTGAGAAAAAAACAACTGATGAGGGGAGGAGGAGGGCTGATAAGCCTTCAAACCTGTTAAGGGCTGTTATAAAAGAGGACAGTGATTAATTATTCTCTGTCTACTGAAGGTAGGACAAGAAGTAATGGGCTTAATCTGCCGCAAAGGAGATTCAGGTTAGGGTGGTAGGGAAAACGTTGTAACTAACTCTAAGGGTAGCTAAGCACTGGGACAGGTGACCAAGGGAAGTTGTGGAATCCCCGTCACTGGAGGTTGCTAAGAATAGGTTGGGCAAACACCTGTTGGGGATGGTCTGGGTTTACTGGGTCCTGCCTCAGCGCAGGGGGCTGGACTAGATGAGCTCTCATGTTGGGCTCGGAGGGACCTTGTCTGTGATTTGTCCCTTCGTTTGGGCCTGTGAAATCCTGCTGCTTGTCTGGTTCCCGCCCCTGGAAGGTGGCAGCCTGCACCAGCCACTTCCGTACCCCCACGCCACCAGCAGTGGTTGCAACCAGTCTGAAGAACTAGCTGACCTGGGGGTGCTTCTGGGAAGCAGAGAACAGCCAGGAGGTTTCTCCCTGTTCACACGGCTTGTGTCTGACTCTGCAGGTACATCCACCGCCCGTGCCTGCAGGTGATCGAGGCCATGCTGGTGGCGGCTGTGACGGCAGCTGTGGGGTTTGTGATGATCTACTGCTCTAGCGACTGCCAGCCCCTCCAAGGGGATTCTGTGGCCTATCCCTTGCAGGTAGGAAACATGGCTGTGAATCCCCTGTCCCCTGCACAGTATCTGTTCCTGACTGCCCCGTAGAGTTTGATCGGGTCACAGCACAGCCAGGTGCTCAGAGCTAAGGGATTTTCCAGGCAGGATCTCTGTTGCCTGTCTTGGAACTGGCCTCAAAGGGTCCAGGCTAGGCCCAGGCAGGGGGGAGGTCTCTGTAGCTTTTTGACAAGCCAGGGGGCTGCAAGGACTGAGGGAGGTAGGAGCGTCCCCTGAGATGGGCAGTGAATGAGACAGGGCTCCATACATGGCAGAGGAACTCTGCCCCAGGCAGGGCCTGATCTTCCTGGGCTCCCATTACAGACAGTCTAGCAGTGCTGGGCATGGTCACGCAACGCATACTGAATGAGGCTCTGCTCTGCTGGGGGAGCATGGTTTACAGAGTGCCTGGCCAGCAAGGGGGGCCTGGCAGGGTCTGGCCAGAGACTCACAGTTTAAGGGACTACAATAAAGAAGTGGGTAACTTCATCCAAACTGTTGCTGGAACATGCAATCTGCAAACCAAGCACTCAGTTGGGGAATGACAAAGGTAACGTCACCCATGCAGCCTGAACTCTGCCCCTTGTACAGCGGGATGCCCAGAGTAGCACAAGATGGTGTGTGTATCTAAGATTGCAGAGAGAGCTGTATGCTTGAGGGAATGCTGTGTGATCCATTGATTGGACAAGACTGGGGCAGGGGGCTGAGCTAAAGGTCTATGCGAGCTCATTGGCCTCAGCATAGGTGTCTAATGGAATCTAGCTGGGATTTGATGATCCATCCTAGTGCACCAGCAGAAGTGAAGGCTTTGAAAATAACATGAGCCTTCACTGCACCACCTTGGTAAAGGGGCCACTGGGGATTTAAAAATCACCAGTCTCTGATAACGTATTGCCGACTGCTGTTAAGGAACATCTAAAATTACTAGAAATCTGTTAGTCTTTAAGGTCCACTGGACTCCTCGTTGTTTTTGCGGATACAGACTAACATGGCTACCCCCCGATACTTAAAACTACTAGAACGGCTAGAGACGGGAGAGAAATGTCTCACCACCCTTTCTGCTTTCCCTGCTCTCCTGTATAGCCAAGAAGTGTACCCCATTTGTGATAGTCGTTCAGCTAGTAAAGGGAAAGAGGAAAATGTGCCAAATGCTCAGCTAAATTTAGCTAGATTTCAACTTGATCGTGACACTCTACGTTTCTGAGGTGGGTAACGCTGTACAGGTACTGAAGTGAGAGGCTAGGCCTAGTGTGCCCACCATTGCAACACCTAACTGATCTTAGAGTGTAAATCTTATTCCCAAGTGCCTAAATCCCTTTTGAAAATGTGGGCTCCTAAATCAGTGAGGCTTTCCACCGATAGATACAGAAATATCTAAATACCTTTAAAATATTGGGCGTAAAAGTCTACCTAGCTGAATGCAAATGTACCCTGCTAGCAATGCCTGTGGCATGTGGCTCTTTGAAACTCTGCGCCTCTGCTAGTGGGGTGTATTTCACCAGGAGCCTCTTTCACTCCTGCCTTCTCGTTCTCTGCCGGCTCCTCTGTCCCCATGTGCCACGTGTCCTGGCAGCGATTGTCGTGTGGATTCTGCCAGTTTTCACAAGCCAGCCTTTGTTTTTTCTCTCCAGCTGTTCTGTGCGGATGGAGAATATAACTCGATGGCCACCGCCTTCTTCAACACGCCTGAGAAGAGTGTTGTCAGCCTCTTTCACAACCCCCCAGGTCGGTTCTGGCTCGGCTGACAGGACGCTGAGCTGCAGGCAGAACGGGGCGGGGGCTTGGGGCTAGTGGCAGGTCCAGGGCAGCAGACCCAGAATTAGGAAGCAAGTTACGTTGCTCAGTTTGTGGTCAGACGTTCATGTATTAGCCCAGCCCTGCCACCCTGCCAGGTGAGCTCTGTTCAGTAATGCTCATAGGCTCAAGGGACCATTGCAATAATCTAGTCTGACCTCTGCACATCGCAGGCCACAAAACCTCACCCAGCCGCTCCTGTAATGGACCCTTAACTTCCAGCTGAGTTACTGAACTCCTCAAATCATGGTTTAAAGACTTCAAGTTACAGAGAATTCACCATTTACCCTGAGCCCCTGTAAAAAAGATCCTCCCTGCTGGCAAATAGCAACCCTCCGCAGAGCCTGCTGGGTGTGCAGGCTCCAGGGCTCTGCAGTGTGTAACACATTAATGGTGGTGGTGTCACGTAGGAGCCCTAGGGTGTGGACCAAGGCCCATTGTGCCGGGCGCTGTACAGACAGAACAAGGACAGTCCCAGCTATGCCCACACAGCTCCCCGTCACAGGGAACGGGAGCAACCCACTGATCAGCCGGGGCCAGCTGGTGCTAGTGCAGAGCCATTCACGCTCGCAGTGACATGCCCTCCATATCTCTCGGCAAAGCTTTAAGAGCAGAGACAGCAGGAGCGCTTCATACCGTTTACAAATACCCTGTTGTGTGACATCCTAAATCTTTCAGCCTGACCTCATGGGAGGAACAGAGCTTTGCTTTGTTCGTACTCACTAATTCATAAAATGCAGTAGTTTGGAGGCGCCTGCCATTCGCTAGCGTGAATCGGGTGATCTGCTCTTGAATATGTGTTGAAACAAACTAGTCGCCAGCTGGAGGTGACTATGTCAAGTCTGAGTAGGAGACCTGTGTCGGAAGACTTGTGCTTTTATGTCAACGGCTGATTTGGGGCTTTTAAAAGTCAAGGTCTGGATTTGGATCTGCAAAGTAGTATCAATGTTTTATTGACGGTCCCACAAAAATTCCCCCTCCCTTAGCCTGTGATAAGCACCCAGTCCATGGGCACATGCGCTCAGACAGGCAGGATGAGAGCTGTGGTGTGTTAGATTGTGTATAGAAGGGACCTTGAGAAGGAGGCTGCAGTGTCCCATGAGCGCTCCTGTTAACTATCAGCCAAGCATTTTCCATTCGTCGCCTTCGGTCTCTGTTCCAGCCGTTCTCCTTCGTGTGCTCACTCCGAAAGCTGGAGTCTGTTCTGGAAATGTTCTTTGGCTGCTTCCTGTTTGCTAAGGTCTCTCTCCTCTGAATTACTTTCCCTTCTGGTCATGTTTGGAATGTGGATTTTACTTTTTGGGTTGTCTAGAAATGAAATCCCATTTCACAGTGCCCCGGAGAGTGCTGTCTGGGTTTGCGTTTCTCGGCTGACGTGATGCCTGGGTAACTTTAATTGAAAAGGCACAAGTTCCGCCTCTACCTCAGTAACAGCCGCTTGAATCTCATGCCTGGTCTTTCACTGACAGCTGATGCACAGAGATGGCTGTCCCTTGAGTGCACTGACCTGGCAACTCCAGCACTGGTTGCACTCAGTGATGGTGACTTTCCTATGGAGATAGGATGGGACCCAGAGGGCTTGTGGTGCCCCAGACTGTTCCCTCTCCTGTCTCAAACCTGGGTTGACAGCTGCTGTGGAAATGTTCAACGGGGACGGGGTGGGGGCGCTCACCTACTTGACACTCTTTAAACAGCTATCACCTGAGGATGCAGATCCAGAGAGTCTGGGTGGGGGGGACTTCAGGGCACTGCACAAGAGCCTCTACGTAGGTGATGTCCGGTGAGGCAGCTGCAGTATGGCTGGCAAGACTTCTGTGGCAAGTAGCATGCACAAGCAGCAGGGGGTGTCCCTAGTGAATATAGAGCAGGAAGGTTCATTGCTCTGCCTGGAAACAATCATGGCACAGCACTGTAAGGAACACGATACACCAGGTCGAATTGTCTTGGCTTCCACAAAGAAAAACGAGGCCTCTCCAGTGGAGTAGAATTCTGTGGCCTTCTCCAGAACTGGCTGTGCTAGGTTATCTGGGCTTTCCAAAGTCTTTGAAGTCCCTCGCAAGAGGCTGTTAAGGAGAGTACGTCCTCCAAGGGGAGGGTCAGAGTATCGTCCTGGGGTAGAAACTGAGAAGCAGAAAGCCAATGAAACAATCGGTTTGAATTGTGGCCAAAGGGTATGGGGGCGGGCAGATCCTGGACTAGGCCTGGAGTTCAGTATGAAATTAACAACCCGGAAAGAGGGGTGAGCGGTGAGGGCGAGTCATAGAAAGGATGATTGAGAGACACGTAGAAGGACCTGACCCTGCGAGGGGGAATGAGCAGCATGCAGGTGGATGAACTGCTTGACAGCTGGTGGGTAACCCGGTGGGAAGAGGGATCGGACCTGCTCCTACAAGTGTCTCAGTCTGAATTAACCCTGGCAGCTCACCGCAAACCTCTGCTCACGGGAGCAGAGATCAGTTTAGGAATGAGACCGAACCCTCTGAATGAGTGAGCTGCTCCCCCAGCGTAACCGTGCCAGAACTGCTCAGCCCTGTCTGAAGGGGCAGCGAGCAGGGACAGGCGGGCACAGGGAGGGGCAGTGAAGACTTTCCTGCAGAGCAGTGTTTTGTGAAGAGGTGAATCGGGTCTGGGAAAGGCCTGCTGGCTACTGAATGGGGCAGGGGAGCATTCATGGGAGCCCTTTTTTCAGAGCAAGGGGATTTGGTGCTATTGAAAGGCAACGGGTATAAAATAGCTGCAAGGAAAGCACAAGTAACCTGCGGCGTTCCTGGCCAGAGAACATGAGGGCCAAGAGCAGAGCAGGGTTTGGAAAGGCCTGGCCCTTGTGTGGCCCACGAGAACAGCTGCAGTTACAGGATTTTTAAAAGGTTTTAGGGCTGTGAACCTTCCAGCTCCAGGGCATGAGCTGGCTGCAGGGATCGGGGCAGGCTGTCTCAGGCTGGGGCTGCGTTCCAAGTATCTGCCTGCGGAGGGCTTGGCGATCGGAGCCAGCCAAGGGACGAGAGGGGGAAAGATCTCGTTCGTTGAGGGGAAATACCAGTCTTTAATTGTGAGACGTCTACAGTGGCTCGGTGGGTCCATCCTGCTGCCATGACCATTAATGGAGGGGGATTGGAGCAGGGAGGTGAGAAGCTTCACTGGATCCGGGGGATGGGGAAAGGTTGTACAATCAGTTCTGCCCCTTCTCAGCCCCCTCGGGGATGCTGTTCTCTAGGGTGTGCGATGACAGACCGATGCACTGTGCTCTTCTGGTCTGACAGGCTGGTGTGCGTTTGCAGGCGCCCATCCTCTCAGACCCATGTCGTGGCAGTAATGGGGGGGCTGCTAACGAGCTCTGAGGTGTGGAAGGGGTGAAACCAATCACCTGGACCTCTCCTCTTCCCGCCCCCAGGTTCTTACAATCCCATGACCCTGGGGATGTTCACCCTGATGTATTTCTTTCTGGCCTGTTGGACCTATGGGCTCACCGTGTCGGCAGGTGTCTTCATCCCTTCCCTGTTGATTGGAGCTGCCTGGGGGCGACTCTTTGGCATATCGTTGGCCTACCTGACCAGTGGAGCGGTGAGTTACCCCCTGGGCGGGGAGGGAGCCCTGACCTCCAGACATGGAACGCAGACAGTGAAGCCACTTTTTGCTTGCAGATTGATTAGTGCTCCATGTCTGGAGGTCAGCTGAGGGGGCGGAGGTCGTGCTGGAGTTTTAGCTGGGTTAGTGGGTGAAGGAAGAAAGACAAGTGTAGATACTGCAAAATCCCAGCTAGAAGGGAAGTGGATCCTGCTTGCTGCCCTTCGCCACCTCACCCAGCAGCAGCTCCTGAGCAAGCGCAGTACAAGTCCTCCAAAGTGGCTAAGGCTCCCTGCAGAGCGTCCCCGGGGCAGTGCTTGCTGGAGCTTGGTGAGGCTGTTGTCAAGGGGCCTTTCCTGCTGTGCAGTGTATTGGATGCTCCAGAAGGTGAGTGTCTGGTTCTTTTGTTGTTCGGCCTGTGGCTGGCACGTAGGGTGGCTGCCTCCGCCACTGTGGATGGATCTGTCCCACCCCGTGTAACTCGCTATTCCTGTCTCTCCTGTTCAGATCTGGGCCGACCCCGGGAAGTACGCTCTGATGGGGGCCGCAGCGCAGCTGGGTGAGTTCGTCTCACCATTAGGAAACGCCCGGTAGGAGGCGTTCGTTGCCTTCCATGGAGACTGGGCTGTGTCTGGATGTGTCTCCACTGGGAACATGTGGTAGAAAACCCAGCCTCTCTGTGCTCGGAGTGCTGCTGGCCAGCTTCAGGCAGTGTGTTGGCAGCTGACTGCTGTGGGGGAAAACCTTTCGTTTTAACGTTGAAGGGAATCGTGCACCTGGCATGTCAGGTGTTCAGCTTGTCCTGTGAATTGGAGACTGAAGTGCAGCCACTAGGAGAGGGGTGCTGTGAAGGGAGGGGCTGTTAATGGAGAGCAGGTCTCCCAGGACTGGCCTGGGTCTGTCTTGTTAGAGGGCAGCTGGCGGCATGGCACAAAGCACCTGGTTACACACGTCGGACTTTGCAGTGCAGGCTTGTCTGTTCACTGCCTGACCGTGTCCAGTGTGGAACCACAGAGCTCCCTTGGGTCCCCTCGCGGCCCATGAGTGGCTCCCCGCAGAGCAGCACCGCCTGCGGGTGCTGCCCCTCACTCTGCGCTGCCTCTCACTGCTGCTAACGTTAATTCCTGGCATGGATGAGCCCCGGGTCCACCAGCAGCCCAGAAAGCAGAGCTCTCCACACAGGCACTGAAGAGCTCTAGCAAACATGGCGTCATCCTGGGCTGCAGGTAGCTAGGCAGGGTACAGCTGAGGTGAGCCAGCTGGCACCCTGCCGTCCTGCTAGACTCTGTGCCTGCATTCCCCACCCGTACACAACACAGGCACTGCCCCACCTCATACACCTTTTGTGGAGCCATCTTTCCAGGCCAGACCCCAAGGCAGGATCGTCCCCAGAGTTCAGGTGCATGCAGCAGCCATGGGGGCCAGCTAACTCCTCAGCACAGGGGCTCAGAGCCTTTGTGGGACCCTCCCCTTGCTCTCCCTCCTGGGTTCCGCCAACATGTGTGCCTCTCCCTCAGGTGGGATAGTGAGAATGACCCTGAGCCTGACCGTCATCATGATGGAAGCGACAGGCAATGTCACCTACGGATTCCCCATCATGTTGGCACTAATGACAGCTAAGATTGTGGGTGACTACTTTGTGGAGGTGAGCAGTCCGGGCTGTTTCCGTTCTGAATGAGGGCCAGCAGGTGAGGCAACTGCTGCAGGAGCCAGCAGCTGCTCTCTTGATTTGGAGCTGGATGTGAACATGGGGCTGGTGGAGATTTGGGAGCCTACTGACTGGTCGTGACTTGGCACCGCCACCTATTGACGCAGCCTGACTGGGCTTGCCTGGGGAGACCACTTGATTGGTGGGGATGTTGGGGTCTTTGCCAAGCTCCATTAGCCTGAGTGGAGCAGAGTTAACGCCTCCTTAACGGGCTGTGGCTAGTGACCCATCAGCTGAGCACTGAGGGGCTTTGGCAGCACTGTGTGTGGGAAGCCGAGGGACCAGACCAGGCTCGAGCAATCTGGAGGGCGCTTGTGGCCTGTATCCATGTCATGTCTGCCCTGTGACTGATTGCTTTGCCTCTCCTCCTGCTGCAGGGTCTGTATGACATGCACATCCAGCTGCAGAGCGTTCCTTTCCTGCACTGGGAGGCTCCAGTGACGTCTCACTCCCTCACAGCCAGGTAAACGAGCGGCCGTTCTGCAGGGCTGCTAGGCCCCTGGCCACCTTCCTTGGAGCCCTAGCGGGTGCGTTGGACAGAACAGCCCCTGGCACCACAGCGAGTAGGGCTGCAGTCTGGCAGGGAAGAGCAGGTGGGACTCTGTTCCCTGGGCTGGAGAGCTCTCAAGACTGGCTGCTAACAGAGCAAACTGCGCAGGAGGCATCTGCCAGTTCAAATTCCCAGTGCCGCTGGGTCTGAGAGCTTTGAACATGTCTGCCAACGGGTCTGGTGGGTCTGTCCCTTCCCGCCCCACGTCAGTGCGGTGGCACCAAGATGAACCTGAGCTCTTTTACCACTTCTTAGGCAGTTTGATTAGAAAGGGAAGGGGATGGGGTGGCAAGGGGTCCTGGGATTGGGACTGATACAGGGCCCCCCACTGCTGGCCCCAGGGTCCCAGAGACAGAGCTCTGGACGGTCTGAAGGTGTCTGGACGTCAGCCCATTCTTAGTAGCTGAGTGATTGCTTAACAGCCCACCAGTGCAGGGGGTTATATTCCCCATGGGAGGGGTCTGCCTCCCTGCCCTCCCCAGCACCCAGCTCGGACTGGCGGCAGGCGTAAGAGCGGCATGGAGGAGGGTCCTCTCCCAGGAGGCGGGGCTGTCTGCGTGGTACTCGCTGCATGGGATCTGGGAGGTTCCCGTGGGTAGAAAGCTCCAGGGGGAGGAGAGGTGGTGCCAGGGCTGGGCAAACTCCCCAAAGGGAGAGCCCGCACAGTGCTCTATGGAGCAGGGTGGAGCTGGGTTCTCAGTCACTGCTGCCCATCAGATGCCGGGGCTGTTCCACAAGGGCTCCTGGAGCTGCATCTGCTCACAGGATAGTGCCTGGTCCTAAAGGTAGAGGCTGCCCCCTAGTGACAGGCGAAGGAAAGTAGCCGTCTGGAGCTGCTCTCATCCAGAGGCAAACCCATACAGATGGGTTTGTGCACGGAGCCTGCCAGGCGCTGGGGAGGACAGATCACAGCGATGGCAGCTGTGCCACACACAGACCCCTCCATCCGCTGTCCTGTTTGTCCCGTTATGCTAGCTAATGTAGTGTTCGTTTGGGGGTTATTTGTGGCTGTGGTAAGATTGGCTGCGACCTTTTTCTGCAGCATGGGGCACCAGCTGGGATCTGGGCATGTCTCCCCAACTAAATTCACTGCCTTGGCTGGGGTCCCGGGCACTGGTGGCGCGTTAGCTGCTCCTGTTCTCTGCCTGTGCACACGACAGCTTAGTCTTCAGTCTAGCTAGGATGTTTGGGCTGAGCGCAGGGGTAGCTGCATCTGGCCCAGGCTGTGCAGGAGAGCAGACTAGATCCCCCATCTGGCCTTAAACTCTGGAACACTCTGGAAGGCTGCTGCTAAGTGGCTGTCCTGAGCTGTAGCATGGGGAGAACATCGGGAACTCGAAAGAAGCTGCAGACCCAAAGGCAGAACCTGGCCCGCCTAGCAAGTTTAAATAAGGTCCTCATGATAATGTGAGGACCAGGGCCCTGCCTGGGGTAGGGTGGGGAGTCGACTTTTGGCTGGGGTGGTGGGCACTGCCCTCTGTCTGGGCCGGGCAGCGCACTCCCCCACAACGGTGGGGAAGAGGTAGTCCCAGCCTGCCGTCACCTGGTGCTCTGAACCCTGCAGGGAGGTGATGAGCGCGCCCGTGACTTGCCTCAGGAGGACTGAGAAGGTGGGGACGGTTGTGGACATCCTCAGCGACACATCGTCCAACCACAACGGCTTTCCTGTGGTAGAGAGCAGCCCGGACCCCACGCAGGTGGGGCAGACCACTGGCCAGCCGCCGGCCCTGCCCCAGGACCGTGGGAAGCTGAAGTAACACCCACAATGGGGGTGGGGGTTGGGCCACTCTGCAGCACTTGGGGTGCAGCCTGAACCACTGAATCGGGCCAACGTTTGGCTGCCAGTGCAGGGCCCCAGCCGACTGGAGACCTGGCAGCTACAGTGACGTCTCCCTGACCCTTGTGGGCGCTAGGGGACCTTCACCAAGCCTCCTCCCATGTGCACACCGGCCCAGCCTCCGGGGTATCCTCGGAGCCCTGGGTTCATGGGCACTGGCTGCTCCTGGCGTGGTTCTCTGCACCCAGGTGCTCTCAGGCTGGAGGCTTCTCTGCCCTGCAGCTCCCAGCATTGCTGTTGCCACCAGTGAAGCCAGCCCAGCGTGAGCAGTGATGGGGGAGAGGCTGCTCTGTTCCCTGGGGCTGCAGGACCTTGCTGAGCTGGCTGGGGCTTGGTGTGGTCTCCAGGGAACAGTCATGACTTCCTCCATCTCTAGCTAGGACTCTCCAGTGCCTCCTGTGCTGATGGGCCGTGTGACCTGCTCGCTGGCAGCCAGGAGCCAATGGGGTGGTAGGGGGGTGACCCAAAGTGCCAGCACTGTTCAAAGGTGCCGTGACCGGCACATGTGCTTGGGGGGCAGACACCAGGAGAACAACCCGCTCCCCAGCTAGCCTCATGGTGCGCGTAGCAACGTGTCCCATTGCCAAAGCCTTGGTGATGCATGGCCCTGCGTGCTAGCATCTTGCACCAGCTGGTATTGGGGAGCAAACCCTGACTCTCCATCAGAAACCAGCATTGCCTGCTGATCCCAGCCCCCGATTTTCCCCACCTCCCCCTTGCCCTTTCCTGGGGCACCCAGACGCTTTTTGTGCAGCCCCTGGGGACAGCGAACGAAGTCCTCCACCCCGCTCATGCTGAATTGCTGCCGTATGGTGGCCTCTCACCATCCCCAGGGCTGGACTCTGCGTGGCGTGTGCAGGCCAAGCCCACCCTGGGGCTCTCGGCTCTGCATCCCCATAGGCATGCCTGCTTGTAACCACGGGGCGATAAGCAGCCAGGGCCTGTCTCTGGCCCGTCAGGCTGGTTGCTGAGCTCTCTTCAGCCCCTGCCCATGCCTGGCATTCTCTCTTGCAGGTGGCGGGACTGCGAGGCCTGATCCTGCGCTCCCAGCTGATTGTTCTCCTGAAGCACAAGGTAAATGAGTGGATCGGGAGCCTTTCTCCTCCCAGGGGACTCGCTGTCACGGCTTGGACGGGCACCGTTGGATGTGACCCCTCTGTCCCTCTAGTGGGGTGCGTCCGGCCCAGCCCCTCTCCAGTCCTCTGCCCAGGGTTAGCTCAGGGAGGTGGCATCAGCCTGGTTCAGTGAACCAGGAACCGGACTCCCCTTCCCTGTCGTACTGCAGGGGCTAAACTGTCCTTGCTGCCCAGGTACTACTGGGCGTGATGCCCACCACTTCCCGTGGCAGCTCCTGGCTCCTCTCCCCTTCTGCTGTCGTCGTGCGGGGCAGGCTGTAGCTAGCTGGGTCACCAGCTGTCTGCCGGGGGGGCTGCTGTTCCTACAAGTGGTGAAGGGTCCCCCTGACTTGCTGCCCAAGGGCGAGCCGGGCACATCAGTGCCATGTGGTGGACCCAACATCCACTAGGAAATGCTTGTGAGCACCATTCTGCACAAGGGAGACAATCTGCTGGCCAAACAAACTGGGAGCCTGGAGATCGGGGCTCTGTCCCCGGCTCTGCCAGCTCTGGGGCAAGTCCCTCTGCCCACCACCTCCCTCGCGGGCTGTCGGCCTGCCTGCCGCGCCTCAAGGCAGAAGAGCTGAGTGCTGGAATGCAGTGAAGTGGGCAGGCCTTATGGGATGTTCTGGGGTGAAGGACGTTTCTCTGTTTGCTCCATTACGTTCTCACTCTGTCAAGTGGCAGCTGCCTGGTTTTTCCCCCATACTAACTGGATCTGCGCCGTGCTGGGATTCCTGCTGCCCGTGGACAGTTGCTGGCTGCTGCCAGTGGGCCTGCAGGAGCAGAGTGTGATCTGTCGGGGTGGGAGGCAGCTGATCTGCCAGGTCAGGACTCCTGGCCAGCTTGGAGCCACGGCACTGGTACCAAGGGTCTTCCCTCTCCTAGGTCTTCGTGGAAAGAGCCAACCTGACCTTGGTTCAGAGGCGGCTGAAGCTGAAGGATTTCCGGGACGCCTACCCCCGCTTCCCCCCCATCCAGTCCATTCACGTCTCCCAGGACGAGCGCGAATGCATGATGGACCTGACTGAGTTCATGAACCCATCGCCCTACACGGTGCCCCAGGTATGGCTTGCTGGGCGCAGGGCGTGGCGCTGCAGATCCACCTTTGGGAATGACCCAGCAGGGGGAGGGCTGAGTCGGGCCCACTCTAAATGGGAAGAAAACACTCCTCCCCCGGGGCAAGTGGGGCTCAGTCCAGTGGGCCCCCCTGCCCTGCGAAAGGGGGGGATGAATGCCTGTTAGAAAGGGGCTGCTCAGTCCCCTAGGCCCCCCCAGGGGGCTGGCACCACGAAGACAGTGCTCCCTGCTTAGCCCCATGACAGGCAGCAGCTGGCAGCCTCCAGAGCTCTCTGACCTCCTGGCCTCCCTCTGGATTGCAGGAGGCATCTCTGCCGAGGGTCTTCAAGCTGTTCCGGGCACTGGGCCTGCGGCACTTGGTGGTGGTGGATAATCACAATGAGGTGAGTGGCTGGCGGCTCTGGGGCAACGTAACACCCTGGTGAGTTCCCCCGGTTTCATATGGGGCAGCTGGCTGTGGCAGAGCCCCATCACCACAGACACGCATGCTGAGGTGAGCTGTGCGGGGCGCTCATCAGTCTCTCTGCCTCCCTCCCTGCAGGTGGTCGGGCTGGTGACCAGGAAGGATCTGGCAAGATACCGACTAGGAAAGGAAGGGCTGGAGGAACTGTCCCTGGCGCAGACATGATGCTCCTGGGGCAGTTGCTTTGCCACCTTGAGCCCCGTTCCCCTGGAGGCGTCGGGAGGGAGCTGGTCCCCGCAGGCTGCTGCACCACCCGCTGCGTTCAACACGAATGCCCAGCCCCTGATTGTGCGTCTTGTCCATCGCTGTGTTTCCATTTTTTACTGGCTGCCTGTCCGTGTGTTGGCTGGGCATCGCTGCAGCCTCCTCTCCTGTCACCCGCGGGACCAGGTGCTGGGCAGGTTCCTGGTTTCCCTGCTCTGCATGCTGGGCCCTTGGAGCAGTTTTGAGGCTAGAGAACCCTGGGAGAGCATGAGCATGCTATGAAGCTGGGCAGCAGAGATCCCCCGGCTAAACCCCGGCCGGCGCATTACAAGCCAGAGCTACCTCCACACCTCACGCTGCCTCCTGGAATAGGTGCTCCAGACTTCAGGAACCAGAATCGTGGCTCTGACCCAGTCTGCAGCCACCATTGACCAATGTCCATCCTGCCTGGGCTGTCTCCTGCACCAAAGTCTTTACTCGGGATACAGGCTTGGGAGCTGGCAAGGCCTGGTCCAGTATCTTCTAGCAGGGACCTTGCCACGCAAAGCCTCCCTGGATCCACAGGCCAGCAACTGGGGACCAGTGTCTTAACGCTGCCCACAGCTGAAGTGGCTTTTAACCCTGCCTGCAAAGGAAGCAGCGTACCCCAGTTCCACAGCCCCAGCCCTGCAGCTCAGCAGGGCTCTGATGACACACACACACACAGACAACCGAGCAGACGGGCTGCCAGGGACTGGGTGCGGCTGGCTCTGCCACGTGCTGCAGCCAGGCCCTATTTGTCTGTGACATATCCGGGCCTGTCTGAGACTGTGGGCCAGCCCGTGGGCACGGCCCCTCCTGGCACTGCCTGTGCTGTGCGTCTCAGACACGACGCAGCCCCGCCCTCCTCATACCCTCTTGTATCTCCCAGGTGGGGATCACCCTGGGCCCCTCCTGGGGAGGCTGAATGGCCTGGGGCCAGGGCTTGTTTGGATGCAGGCAATTGGTGAAGGAGTCTTCCTGGGGCGTATGTGCCGAGTGGGTGTTGGTGCCACAGGAAGGTACCCGGTGCTGAGTGCTGCCCAGCTGTGGGGCCAGGCAGGGTTGAACCCCATGCTGGGGACAGGTGGTTTCTCTCTGTAGAGCGCAGTGCTTATCAAAGGCCTTATACAATGACAGCCGTGGTCTCCAGCTGCAGCCAGTCCCGGGCACCCATGCGACTGCTAATGGGAAGTGCAGCATCTGGGCCCTCTTGCCCTGTTCCTGGAGAGCAGCCGTCTCAGCAGAGCAGGGCTGCCCACTCTGTCCAGTCTGTGCCATCTTCCCCGGTTGCTGGGCATCCTGTGCCTGGCTTCCCTTTGGTGGGGGGGCTCCAAGGGATGGGGCAGGGGGCTGAAAGGAAGAGGGACCTGCCTCGTGAATATTTAGGGAACGAAGTGATGCCATGTGGGACGCTGAAGTGGAGCATTTACAAATGATCCCCTGCTCCCGGAGAGGGGTTCGCCCCGGGCAGGCAGCCTCTGTCCCTAGCTCCCGTCCATTCTGTCAGCTCTCCTGTGCTCCACTCAGTGTTGGCAGCACAGGCCTGAGGTGCAGCTCATGCTCCTGGCGAGAGGGGGGTGGGGCCGAAATGCACAGAGACCGTAAGAAATAAAATCACTGGAACCAAACAGCTGCTGCTGGATCTGCTTTTCCGTCTGCGCCCCGTCCCGGCCGCACGCTCCTGGGCAGCCCGGTGAGATCTAACGGGGTCAGGCCGGGGCAGGGAGCAGTGTCCAGTTCAGGGGGATAGACTCAGGAAGGAAGAAACAGCTCTGCACGACTTGGGCTTAGGGTGAAGTCATCCCCACGTCCACCTCGCAGAGCTCAGATCCTGCCCAGCAAGAATGCCCCGTGGCTGAGGGGAAAGGTCAGGCCGGTGCGTGCGGAGCCGGGGCTGGCCAATCGGCACACCTGAGCTCGCCACATGGCAGTCTCAGCTTCATGCAAAGCCTTTACAAGTTGGGCTGTGAAAATCTGGCCTGAACTCACGGCCGCGCTCAGTGCCAAGCAGTAAGTGAAGGATGCTGCTGGTGCCAGTTCCCAGAAGGGGCAGGGAACGTGACAGCTGAAAGGTCCGGGGTGCCAACTCATCACACTGCCCTGAGAGGTGGCTGCAGGTGGTGAGACAACAGGACAGCCAGAGGCCATCTTGGATGGCTTGGAGGTGGCAGAGGCTGCCTGCTGCAGGTCAGCCATTGCTCCAGCCCACGGGTTCCTGGAGCAGCCTTGGCAGAGGAGGCCTCTGGTCAGTGCAAGCCTTGTTCCTGCATCCTCTTCCACGGGCCCTACTCCCCTGTGGGCACAGTCCTGGAGCTAGGACTTCACCCGCTGCTAGAAACGAGAGCTAGTGACCAGCCTCTTGCAGCCATTGTAAAGCTGGGCTCCCCTGGCAGCAGGCTGTGCATCACCCGGTAGTGTACAGACTTCATCAGCGAGTGTCTCACACTGGAGTCTGAAATACCAGCCCTAGTGCACATCTCAGTGTCCCAGTTACTTGGGGGTGGAGCAGTTTGTTCATGAGTAGCTTGCGGGTCACAGCCAAGGGCTCGGTCATCACCAGGTGTAGGGAGCTGGGGCTAGAGATTTTACACACCTGTGTCTACCAGAGGGCTGAGATCAGCCTCCCCAGAGCCCTTGGAAACAAAGTAGAATCTTTCCAACCAAGAGAACTTGCCCCCTCCAGGCCGAGTGGATTCCAGTGTCTCCTCGGAGAGCTGCTTTAAACACCCAGGGCTCAAGCCCACTCGTGTTGTAGATGCAGACCTCGCACAGTCAGCTAGGGCTGCTCCAGCAAGTGTGTTCCTGTACCTCTGGAGCAGGATTGGGCTCTGAAGGGGCACGCAGGGCAATGGATTCCCTCCCTCTGGGACCCAAATAATGATCTCCCAAAGCAGGCCACCATCTTCTCTGCCTCTCCTCTCACCTTGGTATCTGAATTTGTAAAAGGAGCAGTTGCAAACCCCAAGCGTCTGTTTTGGAAGCTCTTGAGATTTTCTATAGGGAGATGACCCATGGGAGATATTTTGTGCTGAAATAAAGGCTGTTTATACTTTTATCCCGGCATTAGCTCCTTTCTCTTGCCATACGGCATTGGTTGGGGCGAAAGGCCAAGGCCACGCAGGCTGGGCAGCATTCGCCAGTGCATACAGGGGCTTGTCCAGGCAGTCAGGTGAGGTGGGCGCTCAGGTGGAGGCTGAGGGCAGAGAAGCAGCTTTGGAGTTCTGCTCCCAGACCGATGGGGCTGAGGTGAAAGCGTGTCTTCTGGGAACCTGTTTATCCTGGGCCCTCCTGCCCCAGCGAAGGCAGCCGGCAATGGTCCCGTCTCTGGGAAGGAAGAGGGAGGAGTCCAGTGGAGAGGGTCCAGAAGGACCCACATGGGCTAGCGTCTGGCTGGTGAGCATCATGCTGCCCCTCGGGTCCCATCAGGACTCGTCAATGGGTGCTGAGGGTGTTACTGCCACATGCACCAGGGAGTTGGACATGCAGAGCTGCTGGGGCCTGGCTGGCAGTGGGAGAGCGCTGGGTAGAGCGAGCTCCCCACCCTTGATACCCCTCAAGGAAACCAGTTGGATGATGCCAAGAGCTGTGGCCAATCTGCAGGGTCCTTGCTTTGTGCTAGGCACAGCATCACCCACCCCTGGTGGTCAGGAAGGACAGTGCCCTGTCAACACTGCCCATTTAACCACTAGAGAAACAAACCTGGACTGTATAACTGGAACCGATGGGAAACAATGTCCCATCCTTCCTGCTTGCCTCCCTGGTGGTTAGAGAGGAATCCTACAAGGGGGCAAATTTCAGCCCCCCCCCGGCTCGGCACTGCCCTTTGTGCCTTGCGCACAGTGTAGTTAGGGGGCTGGTGATCTGGTTGGAGTTGTCAGTGCCAGGCTCAGCCCAGTCTGCCCTGTGGAACACTGGCCAGGACAAGCCCATACCCAGGGTGCCAGGACCCGGCACCATCCACCACCTAAGATGTGCCAGCAGGATC
Source organism: Chelonoidis abingdonii (assembly GCF_003597395.2). Classification (NCBI taxonomy): domain Eukaryota; kingdom Metazoa; phylum Chordata; order Testudines; family Testudinidae; genus Chelonoidis; species Chelonoidis abingdonii. The sequence continues at coordinate 38,756,076 of NC_133777.1, forward strand.
CATGCAACACCCCCTATTTCCCCTGGCATGTGGCAGGAAACTGCAGGAGGAGCCTGCCAGAGACTCAGCAAGGCACAAGGAGGCGCTACAGAGACAGCAACTCAGGGCGCTTGGGGCTTTCCCTGCCTAGTGCTGACTGAGAGCCTCACCGCCACCCTGCTGCCTTCTGTTCTAGTGCCCCCCCTTCACCTTCATATCACTCCTGCTGCTACCTTACCCTCCTCCTTGTTCCTTTCCTGCCAGCTAATCCCCTCCAACCTAACCCGCACCTCCTACACCAGGTCCCAGCCCAGTGTTCACGCTGCAGCTATGGTCTGGCCCTACCACTACTCTGCTTCTCTCTGCTCTAGTTAGACTGGAAGCTCTGCAGGGCTATGGCCATCTGCTACTGCATGTACAGGGCCTAGCACCACGGCCCGGGTTCCCTAGTCACTGCCATAATAAATGTGAGGATAGATTTATTCTCCCTAAACACTGCCAAGCGGGTTGCTCCTATGCGGCTCCTATTGCTTCTCTCCCTTCCTTAGCTTTCCCTACCTTGGCATTTCCTGTCCAGCTGCTGCCTTCGATGGCTGTCTGGAAAGGAGAACGGGATCTGCAAGGTGATAATTAAGGCCGACGTGTAAACTTGCACAATCTCTCTACTAGCAACACCCCAGTGAGATTAAGGGGGCAGGCCCCTACTCTGAGCTGTCAGTGCAGGTGGGCCGACAGAGCTGCATTGGCTTCACTTGGGCCCTGGAAGAGTCTATCACAACCACAAGGGCTAGAAACTGATTTTTATTGAAACTCCAACTCGGCAGAATGTGCGGTTGGCCTGCAGCCCCTAGGTACGGCGGTGGGGCTGGATTGGGCCTGGCACCTGGCTGTCCGACTCCCCAACTATGGCACTTTTGTTGTTTGTTTGATGTTTTCAGGAGCAGAAGTTGCAGCTAGGGTTTTGTCACTTAAAATTGTAATGGCTCGTGTCTGTGCCACTAGGGGGCAGCACTAATCGCTCACCCACCCTCAGTCTATGCCCACTTCGATTGCCTTGGATCGTATTTGGAGCCGGGGGTTCCATTTCGAATGCCATGCTGAGATTGATCAATTGCACTATTCCCGTTTAATGGCCATCTCGGCTCTCCAAGGACGCGCTCCCTCAGTGCACACGAGGACAGCAGCCGCATGGGGCTTTCGCTCTTGAAAGGAACATGTGAGAACATTCTCCTTTCTTTTCTACTTCTTGGTGCTGGAGCCCAACCTTTGCGATCTCTAGTGGCAGCCCCCAAGAACAGACTGGGAGTACTTCACACCTCAGTAATCGTAAGCCAGTTAAACGTAACGCAACACAGTGAAATGGGTGGTTACAGCTCTCTGGGGGTGTCACTCATGGAAATGGTGAGGAGCGCAGACTGGCATGGTGCGAATGCCAGCGCGTGGGATGGAGCAGGTCCCGCCATCCTCTCCCCAGCACCACGCAATGGGGTCAGAGAGCCAGTACTGTTGATTCCGGTACCTGCAAGGGTGATACTGGCACCAGTGGCGTACCAGGCAGCAAGGGGCATCCTCTGTGTTTCTGTCCCACTCTCTCCCTTGGCCCAGGACTTTGCCAGGGCTGTGTTTGTAGCCCCATTGGCTAGGCAGGCTGCTGAACCTATGGGTCTGTCAGCGCCACACCCTGGGATTTCCCTTCCACACTCAGTGGAAATGGAGCCAGTATTGGACTTGGCACAGGGCCCTCCTTGGCACCGGGAACCTCTTCAGTCCCCACGTGGCCGGTGCTGCCAATGTTGCCATGGCAGCAGGCACCACTCTGCACTTTGGCACCAGTTATCACATCAGTACTGATGCTGACATCGAGGTTGCTACTGCTCCTGGTCCCAGAAACGACAGAGGTGGACTCAGTTCAGGTGGGACTGTCTCCGTTGGCGGCACCAGCTCCTCATCACTCTGGGGCTGAGTCAGACTAGCTGCTTGCACCCTCAGGGCTGGTCCCACCGCTGCCCTCCAAAGCCTGGGACTTCTCAGTGTCCAGGTCATGGTCTTACTTCTCCCACTCTCCGTTGCCTGAGCGAGGGCCATTCATGGAGTGATGTGGGTACCTGGACTGGCACTCATCTCGCATTGAAGATGGGGGGCCCCTGGCCCAAGGCCTACTGGCTACCAATGCCCTTTCCATACTAGTGGCCTCCGTGGAATCTGGGGGCCACTCTGCAGTCACGGAGCTCCCACTCAAAACTGAGAGAGGCGGCCAGGGCCAGGTGATGGTGGTGATCATTGATCCATCACAGGTCCAGGTACCGGTGAACCTTTCTCCCGAGGAGCCCCCAGCAATATCCCACCTGGGCCTGTCATCCCAGCCCTGGCACAGTAACTGCCTCATCCTCGTCCCCAGACAATTCCATGGTGCCAGACTCCTCCTCCCCATCAGTACTGGAGGATTTCAAGGCATAACAGGACCTGTGGTGGCATGTTGCTGCTTCCCTGCTATCCAAGTGGAGTTCCTACAGGAGAATACCCAAAAGTTAGTGGATGTCCTTCAACCATCTGCCCCTGGGTGAGTCTAACGATGCACTCCTTGACCCTGTTAAGGCCCGCTGGAGCACACCAGCTTTGGTGCCGCCTGCAGCTAAGCACATGCAGAAGTGCTACCTCATTCCCATACATGGATTTGAGGGTTTTTTTTCCCCATTCAGCTCCAAATTCCTCAGTAGTAACCATGGTGAACAACAGAGTCCGACAGGACAGGTCGCTCCCAACCTCATTCTCATTGCCCTGGCGTGACTAAGGCACTGCTAGTTCCCTGACCACCTTGCACTGCTAGTTCAGCCTCCCATCCCGCTTCCTCTCCATTCCAACCTACTCACCCAGAATCACAGCTGCACCTTGCACCCCGGTGTGGCTGCTCCATGGCTGGCTGAGGAGGAAGAGCGGTGTGTGGTGCCTATTCAGCAGGTTCTGCCCGACAGTAGAAAGCCCTCTACCAGCATGGCCTATTCAGAAAAACAGGAATGGTTTGCCATGTGGCCATTGGTCCATGAAATTCAGCTGCTGCTGGCTTCCCTCCAGGACATCCTGGAGGATTTACTTCACCTTCAGCCGACAGGAGGTGTGTTTAGTTCACAGAAAATGCACTGGGCAGCGATACTGGCATTTTATCTGCCCATTCAGGGAAGATCAGTCTTCTCCAATCCCATGGTACCAAGATTCTTAAAAGGGCTTCTTCGTCTATGTCCTCCATGGGACCGTAACACGGTCCTAGCAGCGCTGATGAGACCTCCATTCGCATCCCTAGCATCTTGTCTCTTTCCGCTTCCCTGGTAGCAATAACATCTGCAAAGAGACTGAGTGTGTTTGCAGGCTCTGATGGCAGAATCTCCTTATACACAATTCTCCAAAGATAAGGTGACTTTACAACCACATCCAAAACTTTTGTCAGAAGTGACCTCTGTTTCATTTGAACCATGCCGTATATTTACCTGTGTTCTTTCCTGAGCTGCATTCATCTTCAGAGGAGCAGCATCTCCATACATGTCTAGCCTTCTGTCAGGGCAGGACTAACTCGGTTCATGCTTCACTCCGCCTGCTCGTGTCATATGCAGAGCGTATGAAGAGTCACACGGGTCCTTCACAGATGAGCTCTAGATGGATAACATCAACATTGCATGTGAAATAGCTTCCACTATGCCCCCTCAGTGGGGTCGAATGAGTTTGAACCCACAAGAGTGCAAGTGACATCAGAAGCGTTCCTCCGTGATGTCTCAGTATTGGACACTTGCTGGGCTGCTGTGCGTTTATCCTGTCCAGATAGGTTTACAAACCATTACGCCATTACTGCATCTTCTAAGGTGGACACAACCTTCAGGAAAGTGGTCCTGTGATCCTTGCTTGGGTGGACTCCAAGCCCTGCCTCTTGAGGGGGTACTGCTTGTGAGTCATCTACATGGAATACATGGCTGCATCTACTTGAAGAAGAAATAGTTACTTACTGTAACTGTAGCTCTTCGAGACGTAATGCACATGGGCGTTCCACAACCCACCCTCCATCCCCTCTGCATCGGAGTTTCATCTCTGGGTGTTTGGTGCGATGGAACTGGTGAGGGGAGGGGGGACTGCATGGCCTCATGTAGCCAGGGGAGGAGCTACCATCTTGAGGTGCGAGCACTGCCCCCTACAGTTACTGCTAGGCAAATTCTCTGGTAAGCAGGTGTGCGTGCACACGCGCACATACAGAGGAATACACAGTAAGTAACTGTTTCTTTCCTCACCGTCACTTCTTCCCTTGACCTGCAGCCCTGGGTCACGTCACCACCAGAGCTGGTCACTGGACTAGGCCTGCACCAAGCCCTGACCTCTGATTTCTCTGTTTCTGAGTTCCCCCTCTCTGACCATCTCCTGGTCTCCTTCACCATGGCCCAGCAGCCCCCTCCATTGTGCCCTGGCACTCAGCCTTTCCGTGACCTCCAGTCCATTGGAGTTGGTGACTTCTCATCTGTTCTCAACCCTCCTCTCCCTCCTTTCCATTCTCTCCATGTCTCTCCCTGGACTCTTTGGCCCCTCTTCCATTGTAAGGTCCAGCCCTGACTCTCTCCCCCAGCCTGCCCTGGTGCTGCAAAGCAGCTCTGGTGTAACCCTGTCGCCAGGCTGGCTTCCTCCCCCAGTTCTGGCATCTTCCCTGTGAACCAGCTCCATTTCTCCAGCCAAACTGCAGCCCACACCCACGATCCCAGCTGCCTTCTCGCTGCTCCTCAAGTCCTCCCCTTCTCTGGCCTCCATGCTCTCAACACACAGGACCTTGCTGATTTCTTTCAAGAGAACTGAAATGTGCACCAGGACTTTCCCATCCCCTTAGTTCACCTTCCCTTCCCTCATCCCCTCCCACACTCTTCTCCTTTCCCTTTTCCCAGTGCAGAAGGGTCTGTCTGACCCCACTAACCCTTCTGCTGGTCCCTGTGACCCCATTCCACCTCCAGATCTCCCTCGCACCCCCTCCCTTACTCCTCTCCTAACCACACCCCTCTGGCTCTTTCCCCTCACCATACAAACATGCTCTAGTTTCTCCCATCTTAAACCCCCCACCCCCTTGACTCCACTTGTCTCTCCAGCCACTCCCCCATCCCCCTTTCAGCTCTAAGGCCATTGAGTGCACTATCTGCAATTGCTGTCTGAGGTTCCTCTCCTCCATTTCCATCCTGGACCCCCTCCACCCGCCTTCACCCTCCTCTCACCAAAGAATCTGCCTTTTTTCTAGCCAATGCTCAGAGCCAGTGCGCCTGGGACACCATCACCCCAGCTAGTCATGAAATCTTGTCCTCTTGGCTTCCCTGCCTCTACCCTCTCCTAGTTCGCCCTGGACCTCTCTGATGGCTCCTTCAGTGTGTTCAGTGGAGGTTTCTTCTCAGCCCCGTTTCAGCTTGCTGGGAGGATTTCGCAGGGCTCTCTCCTTGGGCACCTTTTCTCACTACAGCTCATCCCTGGGTCACCTCATCCAGCAATACAAATCTGACTTGCAGATCGGCCTCTCTGCTCCAGACCCGTCTCAGCCAGGCCCATCTAGCTATCAGCTTATGTTCACCACGACCAAAAGAGAACTTCAGCTCTTCCCTCCCACTCCTCCCTGCATCCTCTTTCTCGATCATTATGAACAACACCCCCAGCCTGCCCTGTACTCCTTGACCTTTGACCTCTCTCTCTCTGTTCACATCCAGGATATAGCCACATCTGCCAATCCTTTCTGCAAAACATCTCTAAGATAGGCTCCTCCTATCCGTTCACACTGCTAAACTCCTGCTCAGGCTCGCATCAGCTCGTGGCCCCATGATTGCTGTAGTCTTCTCTTACGCTGCAGCTACAAAGATGCTCGTCCTTGCCTGCAGTGCTGGCTATGCCATCCCTCTGTTTGCATCCCTCCACCGGCTCCCCCTTCCTCCAGAGCACACCCGCCTCCCATGCAGGATGCCTTGTGATCCTCCATGCACCACCTGGCCTGCCCAACACCCACAGGCTCCAAGGGCAGCAGCCAGCCAGCCCTGCCAGGTGCTGTGAGATGCCCCAGGCACAGCACCACAGAGGGGGAGTCACCAGGCCCATTGGGGGCAGGAAGCAGCTGGGGGTTTGCTAGGTGCAGTGTCCTGGGGGTGGGGAGCAGCAGCTGAACCTATATCTCTGTTCAAGGGGTCTCTGTCGGGATAAGGAAATGCTGTGGCTCTGGGCTCGGCCCCCAGCTGGGTGAGCTCCATGTTGCTATAAGCCACCTTTTGCAGCTCCCTGATCCTGGGGCCAGCTCGAGACCAGTTTAGCTCTTAGCAGAACTTAGAGCAGTCTTAAGGCTGCCACAGTTGCTAGAGGCCATCTTGCCAGCCAGGGTAGTGCTCCAGGCCCACCCTCTCCCGCAGAGGCTGTGATGCAGAGCAGGGGTAGTCCTGGCTTTGCACTCCCCATGTGCACATAAAAGGCCTGACCTGCAGGATGCGTCAGCTGGGGGTGCCACACTGGAGCTCCCCAGTGACCTGGCCCAATCTCCAAAGTGGTGACATGACCCCGTAGCTGAGGGGCTTCTAGACCAGGCTTGTATCTGCACACTTGCCACAACTCGCTCTCCTGCTGACTTTGGCTTGTGACTACTGGGGCAAGTGCTCCACACATCAGTGTGTGTCAGGAGGTTCCCTGGGCTGTGACTCCCAGCACAGCCAGGGAAGCATTATGGGAGCCCAGTGGAGACATGAGAAGAGCGGGGGGGCCCCACTCCAGTTCCCCTCCCTTGTTAGTGGGTGTACTCTCTCTGGTGCCAGTGCTGCAGGAGGAATGTTAATGCAGGGAGTTGCTGAATATTTCTGAAACGCAGCCTCTCCAGGTCTGCAAATAGAGATGCTGGCCCTTTGCTCCCACTGCGAGCCCCGGCGGGCGGCACGGAGCAGGAGTGTTAGTACAAGCTTTTAGCATCCATAAACAACCCCCGAACGCACAGCTCTTAATTGCCAAGATAGCTCCGCTGCTGAGTATCCCTGGAGTTCCCCTCGCAATGTGCGCCGCAAAATCTGGGGGCTGGTTGCTAATGACAGACTGACCGCCCAGCTGAAGGGCTGGACTAGGAGTGGGGGCGGGGGGCACCAGGCCAGGGCATGTCCTAAAGGCCAGGGAGGGCAGAGGAGGGTGCATTGAAATTAGCACTAAATACAAGAAGCTGGGACTCAGCACAATCTGCTGCTCTCCTGCTTCCTCTCCCCCTGGAACTGAAAGCTTAGGGGCTGGTGTTCTGGGCAGTTTTCCCACTGTACTGAGCGCCATGTACAGGACAGCACTGCCCCTACTCTGCCTGTGCTGCTGGGAGCAGGCGCTGAGACGCCTCCCCCTCCAGAACCACTCGGGCCCAACACCAGCCTAGCTTGAGACAGCGCAGTCCTGGCACCCAGATCTCAATTATGATTGCAAAGAAATCAGGGGCTGCAGCATGTGCTGATTACTCACTCACTCACACCCATCTTCTGGCAGTATTCCCATCAAATCCATGGCACTCGCTGGAGCCTGAGCTCTACTCGCTGGGAGTAAGGGAATCAGCAGATGCCTTTAATGCTGGCTGGAGATTTCATGTGTCCTGCATTATAAAATGCACCCAATAGGGCATTCAGTTCCACAAGCGGATAATGAAGATGGAAAATGCTTGGCTGGAGACCCCCCAGAGCCTGATGTTTGCCAACCCAGCACAAATGGCAATGGAAACCTGCCTGTGTGTGCTCCTGTGTTCATCCATCCTCTGAGGTGTCTGAGGGTGTGTCTAGACCAGGCGTGGGCAAATTTTTTGGCCTGAAGGCCACATCTGGGTATGAAAATTGTATGGCAGGCCACCAATGCTCATGAAATTGGGGGTTAGGGTCTGGGAGGGGGCAAGGGCTCTGGCTGGGGGTGTGGGCTCTGGGGTGGGGCTGGGGATGCAAGATGGTGCTCTGGGCTGGGACCAAGGGGTTCAGAGGGCAGGAGGGGGGTCAGGGCTGGAGCTTGGGGCATAGGGGGGGTCAGGGTGCAGGCTCTGGGAGGCGCTTACCTCAAGCAGCTCCTGGAAGTACACAGAGGCGCAACCAGGCAGCTCTGTGCACTGCCCCATTTGCAGGTGCTGCCCCTGCAGCTCCCATTGGCTGTGGTTCCTGCCCAATGAGAGCAGAGGGGGCAGTGCTTGGGGCAGGGACAGTGGGCCGAGCCCCCTGGCTGCTCCTACACATAGGGGCTGGAGAGGGGATGTGCTCCAGGAGGAAGTTTGGGTGGGGGAGGGGACTCAGGGCTGGCTGGGGTTGTGGTATGGGAGGAGGTTCAGGGTGCGAGATCTGGGTGGTGCTTACCTCAAGCAGCTCCTGGAAGCATCTGGCATGTCTGGCTCCTAGGCTCAGGGACCAGGGGGCTCTGCACGGTGCCTTCAGCCGCAGGCATTGCCCTGGCAGCTGCCATTGGTTGCAGTTCCCAACCAATGGGAGCTGCAGAGCCAGCATTTAGCACATGGAGCCCCTGTGGCCGCTCCTGTGCCTAGGGGCCACTGGGACATGCTGGCCGCGTCCAGGAACTGCACAGAGCCAGGGCAGGCACGGAGCCTGCCTTAGCCATGCTTTGCAGCCAATCAGACTTTTAGTGGCCTGGTCAGCAGTGCTGAATAGAATTGCCAGGGTCCCTTTTTGGTTGAAAAGCAGATGCCCGACAACCCTAAGGCAGCTCCCTCCACCCCAAGTTCTAGTGCAGTCTTGGCATGTTTACTGGGCTGTAGCTAGTCCAGGTGACTCCAGGAGGGGAGACCAACATGCACCAGGACTAGCCACATGGCAGTAAGACCCACCTGCACCTCGTCTGCACTGGCAGTGTGAGTGAGGCTGCTTAGTCAGTGTAAACACACCCCTTTCAGCAGTGAAGCCACAGCTTGGGAAGCCAGGGAGGCTGGGATCTGCTGGGGGAGTGGGGGATCGGGGTCCTACCCTTGCCTCCTGTCCCCACTGTGACCTATGGCAGGCAATGGGGGAGGGGTTTCTACTAGGGTCACATCCCTGCTCATTACACATTCCCCTGGTTATGCCCAGGTCACTCCATCACCACAGGCCGGAGCCAATGCCAGGCAAGCTCTGTCGCTGGTTGCTGGCAGCCTGGCCTGCAGGTTTGTGTGCGGCTCAGGGTGGGTGGCCCAAAGCACGCTCTTCCCCACAGTGAAGGGTGTAGCCATGCTGGCTGGGGTGGGTGGGAGGGGCACAGGGCTGCTGGATCTCACCTGCCCTCCCCTGCACGGAGGGATGGTTTACCTAGTCTGGCAGGAGCTATTGACTTGCTGTGGAGGAGGGAGATAGGGGGTGTTCCTGGCAGATAAGAGGTTTGCTCAGAAGAAGACAAATGACTTACTTTGTTGTTCTTCCCAATCGCTGCCCCTGGGGGGGTGTCCCAGACATTCCTTCCAGGAGCCCCTACCCCCTCTGCTCTGTGCTTCCCCCATTAACCCCACCAGGGCATGTGGCAGGAATCACCCACCCCTGGGCTGACCTGCAGGGGAGGGCTGGCCCTGGCACTGACACTCAGGAGTGGAGTGATGCCCAGGGCCCTTGGCAGTTTCTTATCAGAGGAGGGAGTAAGGTAGAGAGCCCAGAGATAAACACATGGGGCCTCTCACAGGGGCCAGTATGTGTGGGAGCAGGGGGACTGAGGGAACAACCTGGATGGCCTGGCTTGCCCTTTCCAAAGAGAGACGGTCAGGCATGGTGAACACAACCCAAGAACCCCTGCACAGAATGAGTGCCCGCTCCCCTGCAGCCAGCTGGCCATCTTACCTCAATCCAACCCCTCCAAGGCCTTCCTGACTTGGACGGTGTCCAGTCCACCGTGCTTCCCCTCCCCATCACAGCCCTCCTTGATCTCCCTCCAACCCCACCTGCACTCCTCCTGGCCACTTGTGCCCCTGCTCCTCCCACTGTCTCTTTGTGCCTTCATTCAGCCTGCCTCTGTGCATGCACCCAGCTCCAGCTGCCCTCCACAAACTGCAGGCCCTTCCCTGAAGCACTGACCCCGGGGGCTCCCCAGTCTTCTGCGTTTCTGACCGTGCAAAGTAAAAAGCCATGGCGCTCTGCTGACTCCGTGGTATGGACACAGGAGCTGGCTCTGGGCTGGGCATGTCTCTGGCTTCATGTTTGTAACTAGAACCGAGCTCTGTTTTCAGCTGAAGCTTTTTGGGAGCAAAAAATGCAGAGTGAGTGACACCGAAACGCTTCCCCAATTTGTGAGACAAGGTTGGGGAGGTAATGTCTTTTCTTGGACCAACCTCTAGTGGTGAGAGCGAGAAGCTTTCGAGCTCCCCAGGGCTCTCCTTCTGGCCAGGTTCACCAAACTCTTCATCTAGGAAACAAATGTACATTTTTGGATATTTTTGTTTTTGTTTTTTAAAAAAAACAATTTTTTATTTCCAAATTTCCTTTCCTTTTGTTTTCAGAAAAGTCAAAGCCCTTCAAACACGGTCAAAAGCAAATGCACCATTTCGTTCAGCACACAATGAAAATGTTTCTGACTGAGTCTGACCCGAAACAATTATTTGCTAATGTCTCGAAATTGCCACAGAATTGGAAAATCTATTCTTCACCAAGCTGTGTTCATAAGGGTTTGTGTACACAGGGAATAGTCTGGAATGGCTATTTCACACCACCTCCTGCTGTGGGCACTTGTCCTCCGCAATAGATATTGGGCTTTAAGTTCACACCCTACCTCCTTCTGGAATCGCTTCCCCCCAGACAGCCCTTACGGTACTTCAGAGCTGGTGTTAGCACTGCTGCTAACCACCCTACAACTCTTCCAACTGCTACATGGATTCAGACACTAAACTAAAAGCTGGCTGCTATTGATCAGTGCTCCAATGCCCACACACCAGCCAGCAATTCCATTGGTAAAGAGCCAGCCCTGCTCTATAGAGAACCAGTGCAGGCTGGCAGCTCCCTCTCATCTAATCAATGATGTGCAGTTGGATGTGAGGTAGTGGGGGGTCTTCAACAATTCACCAGCTCAGCTCAAGCCACCAGCGTGAGACAGCACTCTCCAGAGATGATCAGAATCGATCGTGTGAGCTCTGCAGGGCGCTGTGGGCTTGGCTCATCTTTGGAGGGGCTCAGATATCTCCTCCTTGATTGAGGAAAATACAAGTCATAACTTCCAGACTCACCCACTCGTGGCACTAACAGTAGCAGCCACTCCATGCAGGTGTATAGTTCTTCATAGTCTGATGCCCCCTCTCCTTCCTTATGTACTTGGGAAGTGAAGTTAGCAGTGGGGCCATCTGAAGGGTCACCATTGACATTAAAGGATCATCGCTGAGTGATATGATATGAATGGAAAAATTATCCTCACAGCTGTTGGTTCAGGCTCTCTGCAAACTCAGGCAGACACCCAATGAGACTGGGCCCTGCAGTTGACTCAGCCCTATACTTAGCAGCTGAACGTTGGCTGATGAGCCTGGCTTATTAACTCCACCTGGGACATGGAGGGGTAGGATCAGCTTTCTGGGGAGGGGATTAGGCCAGGGCAGATCTGGATGGAAACTCCAGGGACAACTACACCCAGGCAGTGACCAGCAGCCAAGCCTCAGACAGGTACTGAAGCTGGGTCTGTGTGTACTGCAAGGCTGGGACATGGCATGTACTCTGCCTGCTCCATCAACAATGAATGCTCATTTCATACCCTGGACTCTGCCCGCTCCCTGAAGGGAGCGCTGTGGCTGCAGCCCTGTAGGAGCTCCTGCAGGCTCAGCATGAGACCCCGGGGGCTCCTGGAAGGTGATGTCACAGTATCAGCTCTCCAGCCTTGGACAGGGTGCACCGTGTGCAAGGGAGGGACCATGGCAATGACTCACCCCTCTCCCCAGCCTGCCCATGGGCACAAGAGAAAGAAGGTTCTAGCACCTTCCTGTCCCAGCCCCCTTGTGATGTTTGGTGCAGAACAGCTGACTTCCAGGGCTCGGGGATTGGCCCTGTTCTGAGCAGAGCCAGCTGGGGCTCAGAGACTTGAAGGTCAGAAGAGACCATCAGGATCATCTCATCTGACCTCCTGCACATCACAGGCCTCAGAACCTCACCCAGCCACCCCTAACCTCCAGCTGAGTTACTGAACTCCTCAAATCATGGTTTAAAGACTTCAAGTTACAAAGAATCCACCATTTACACTAGTTTAAACCCCTAGGCCCCCTGCTGCAGAGGAAGGTGAACCCCCCCAACCCCCAAGGGTCTCTGCCAGTCCTTTACTGGGTGGAGTTTGCTTGTATTTTCAGGTCCCAAAGTGCCCAGGAGCAAGCTGCAGTTTTCTCACATTTATTCATCATTGGAAACATGTCTTCCTGCTCCTCTTCCCCTGGCACAAGTGGGTGGGAGGTGTGGCACCCCACTGTGCCAACCAGCAGCCAAGCCACAGTTCCTGCTGTAAGGGCCAGACCCTTGGAGCAGAGAGTGATGGTGGCTCACAGCTGTCCTTGGGTGCTGGGCCTCTGCACTGCTCCTTGCTATGGGCATAAGGCAGCCCTATTCCTGGCCTGAAGACTCACAGCTACCTGTGGATAATGATATGTTCCCATCTCTGGTGGGGAAGCTCTGTGTGCCTGGAGGCAGTCACACCCTTCCTGGAGATGAGGCTGCAGCCAGAAGCCCCTTAGGATCCTGCTTTCAGACCCTTCTGTCATCCACAGAGGACTGCTGGCCCTAAAGCTGACAGAAAAATGACCTGCTAGACTGGAGGTTAGTTCCCCATCTGATGCCCTGTGCTGGGGTGTCCTCCCCACACTGGCTGGGAGAGGACTGAGGCAAGCCAGGTGGCTCAATCAGCCAGTAAGGCTCAAACTGGGGGCAATTAAGGGTGGAGAAAGCCCTAATTAAGAGGAAGTTCACCTGAGCAGAGGTGGCTCTAGCTAGTATAAACCCAGGAGGCTGGCAGCAGCAAAGGTTGTTGGGAGGATGTTTATGGTCACTGTCTGCTTAGCAGAGTGGGAAGGTAGGAACCCAGGGAAAGTTGTGAACCCCTCCCCTGCCCCCACACTTCTTGGGAGTGTGTACTCTGAAGAGAGTCAGTGGGAAGTAGCAAGGCTGGGGACTCAGCAGACTTTGGCTGTGTGTTGTAGGGTCCCTGGGCTGGGACCTGGAGTAGTACGTTGGCCCAGGTTCACCTGCCCACCCCTGGGGTGGGCAGTGAACTGGAAGGCTGCCTGGGTTGTACTGGGAGTGATAGAGGCTGAAGGACTGTATCCCAGAGGGGAGGACACTGAGTGATCTGGCCCAGGGCTGAGTCATGAAGCGGCAGTAGAAGCTCCTGGAGTGAGAGACAGACAGACATGGCATGCAGCTGCAGAAAGGGATATTGGCCTCCTGGAGCTAATCCCCACAATGGCCAGGAGGAGGCACCATCCTACACCCAGTAGAGCAACCCCATCATGTGCTGCCCCCCAAAACAAGAGGTGTTTGCTAACAGCAGGGGGGATGACTGGAAGGGTGGGAGTTGCTTGGGAGAGATTTAAAAGCCCCCACCCCCATTCGAGGAGAGCAGGATCTGGCTGCATGGGTGCTGGGCGAGTCTTTTTGGGAGGGAGGCACACACAACCTCTTAGGGCCACCAACACATGTGACATTCCCCATCTATGTGCTGTGGGAGAGGCCACTCTCAGAGAGGCCCCATGGGGGCATGTTCCCTGGGCTGTTTCTTGTAGACAGAAGGTTTGTCTCATTGCTGAGAACTGCTTACAGTGCCCAGCAGGGGAGATGGTGCTTCCAGCCTCAGGGAGCAGGCAAAGGTGGCATAAGGCTTTCTTCTGCACTCCCTGCCCCATTTTAGAGTAGCCCATAGGCTGCTCTAACTTACACTGGCTGAAAAGGAGGGGCTGAAAACACAGTTGAGGCTCAGCATTGGGGAGTCCAGGCCACACCTACTTTCCTCAGCCACACCCCCTTTTGCTGCTTCACCTGCATAGAGCCACTATAGAGGATGCTCATGGGCACCCAGAGCCAGAGAAGCTGGCCCTCCCTGAAGATGAATGTGGAGAGAGAGCCTCCCCCCACAACCACACTGGAGTGTCTGCCTCCTCGTCCCCTCTGTTCACCTGCCCTGAAAGTGAAATGCAGGTAGTTTGGGTGTCCACAGTGAGACCCTCAGGCCTGATTCTCATCAGCGGTACTGAACGCCTGCAGGACCCTCTCCTCCGACTGCCAGCACAGTGAGCGCTCAGCACTGCCGGAGTACAGTGTGTCCGACAGGGTAGGAACACACACTCCATCCCACTGGCCCCCACCTGCCTCCAGCCTGCAGTGCACAAGGAGCCGGACCAAGCCTGAAATAAGTGGCACTAGGATTTGGCTGCCCTTGGGGCCAGCCTCTGTCTCAGCGCCGTGGGCCCCTCGTGTGTGGGATCAGAGGGCATTGTTGATACACATGCACTCAAAAGAAGCATTTATTTGCCCTAGCCAGTGCCATTGCAATCCGAGGAAAATAAAATCAAACACCTCCATTGCCACAGCCCGGGTCTGGGTTGCTGGTAAATCCCAGGTGATGTGTCTCCCAACCCCCACCCATGGCATCAGGGCCCTGTCTCATAAAAAGGGAGTGAGCTTTATCATTAACCAGGGTGGCACATGGTGGGGATGCAACTATCAGATGGCAGCAGCTGCAGCCTGACACTGCCCAACATCCCTGCAGGACACATAGACATGGATGGTTTTACAGGATGGGCACAAAGGCTGACGCTGCAGCTGGGAGGGACTCGGAGCCTGCCAGGTTTCAGGGGTGAGAGCAGGCTACGGCCCGTGGTGCATAGGCCAGGTGTCGGTTTGGGCGCTTGGTTCAGTCTGGAGTCAGAACTGTGGGTGGGCATGGTGCTCTCATCCAGAGCCAATCCTCAGCAGCACCTTATGGGCATGGAGCGTCCGTCCAGCACAGGGGCTGGCTGGGTTCCCAGTTCCTCCGCCTCACAGCACACTGAACTGATCGGTTTCCATGGCCGGCCTGGCCAGCTCCCCAGTCAGCTCCCTGCCGGTGCTCGGCAGCTCCTGCCCGGGCTCTGAGGTCCAGTTGGCCAGGAGGTCGCTGAAATCAGGCGGGTTTGTGTTGAGGATGCACAGGGGGCCGGGTGACGGTTCCTTCCAGAAGGACTGTGGCAGCTTCCTCTTGTGCATGGGCATGATGTGGGCATACTTCTTCTCCAGCCGCAGCTTCCTGCCATCAGCCGCCCTCTGCTTGAGGAAGCGGCGCAAGCCGTATTCAAAGAGCTCTGCTAATGGCCCCAGCTTCTGCGCCCCATCCTTGTTACAGATGGACCTCCAGACCTGATGGTCAAGCTGCCCTGGGGGTGGCGCAGGGCCCTGGGCATCCTCACCATCCAGCTCGTTGCTCTGGGCAAGTCGCATCAGGTCTGCGTAGTACCGCTCCCGCCCCAGCCGGCGGGGAGAGAAGCAGTCCTCATAGATATTGCAGGAGTCGGGGTCCTCATCCTTGGTCTTCCTTCCAAAGTATCTCTGAATGTCACAGCTGATCAGCTCGGAGAACTTCAGGAGCTGCAGGGTCATTTCTGCGTCACTCTGGCTGCAATCAGCTCTGACTTTCTGCCCCTCTGTGCCAGGACTGTGACAGGGATGGCTGTCCTCTTCCACATCGTAGTCCTCTTCCTCTTCCACCTCCTCCTCCTCCTCTGACAGGTCTTGGAAGTCCATGTCCTGGGGAGGGGTGGGGTGGAGGAATGACTGTTGAAAGGAAGCAGGCAGCCTGAACTCTGCCAGGTTCCTGATCACTCCTGCAGCCATCTTGCCTCACTGTGTACGGACTGGTGCTGCTGGGCAGTGCAGTCACGCTGGAGGACACAAGGGAAAACGCATGGTTAGGGCTGTGCAGATGGGACTCGGTGGAGGGCTAAGGCTGATGCAGTGCTACTTCTGCTCCCCTGTGTGTGTTAACTCCCCACCCCAGCCGTGTCGGTGCTTTCCTCTTGTGCAATGTCAGTGCCTCCCCGCTGAACTGTGGTGCTGAGAGCTGGAGGATCCTGCACTTGATTCTCCACACGCCTGGAGGCTGCCTGTCAGTCTGTCAGTTACGGTGGGAATGGCTCAAGCAGCTCTGTATTCATGCACCTTCCCCCGCAGTCTTGTTCTGCACCCCTGCCTTTGCTGAGGTGCACTGCTGTCTGGGGTTAGTGCCTGTTCTCTACAGCTCAAACACGGTTGCTTTACAGTATGGGATCATGGTGACCCCGACTCCATGACCGACACCCATAGCAGGGCCCCTGCCTGCTGGAAGCAGCTCTGGGGGCAGCAGCGCGGGCATTACTAGAGCCCACAGGCTGTTGCCATGTGTGGAGCAGGTCGGATCCAGGATAACAGCTTTATTGCACAACTGGAGATGGGATTTATGCTGCTTAAGCAAACAAACAACCCCCCTAACATCTGCCGGGCCTGAGAAGCACAAGGCCAGCCAGCCAGCCGGGGGCAGGGAGAGAACCTGGTGTGCAGCTGGGCACATTTTCCAACCATCAGCTTGGGGCATTTGTTGTCAGCAGGGTCTGGCAGGAGCAGGAGGCAGCGTCTCCCTCGCATGACCCAGGCCAGGGATCTCCTTTGGATCTCGGTCGCCCTGTGTCAATGGGGAGTAACTGGAGAGAACCCCTGGTAACACATCAGCATCTCCCCTCTGTGTCTGCTTGCCCTGCCATGATGGTCACCCCACGCCTCCCCTGGGCATGCTGAGGGGGTAGGGTGGGGTTGGGAGGGCATTCAGCTCTTATACCATTAAGGTCCAGGCACAGCATGGGCTGGACCAGCCCCGGAAAAGCTCTGGGAGGGAGGCACCGATTGCCCATGTGCAGCTGGAGTGCCTGCTTAGAACTGAGCACGGCCCAACCCACATCCCATAGCCAAAGCACTGGGATCTCAAATCCCCAGAGCTCGCCGACCCAGGGGGCAGGATTCTCAGACCCAGGGGCTGGGTTTGGCCCCTCTGGGGCTCAAGCCGAAGCTCCTCTGTCTCTGTCTCCTCCCACTGCTGATGCCCATTCAGTGGCTTTACACTGCCTGCCTGAGCCGGGGTGGGGGGGGTTGAAGTGGCTGCTGAGCTGGCAGGGGAGAAAGACACAGGGCTGTGACCCCCCCACACTTTCCTGGTACAGCCTCAGAGAGCTGCGCCGGGAAGGGCCACTCTCCAAGCATCCAACAGAACATAACTGACCATCCCAGCCCTGGGAGGAGACTGCATGGTCTGTAGGCATTTAGAGCAGGGTTTCTTAAACAGGGGTCGCCGCTTGCATAAGGAAAGCCCCTGGCGGGCTGGGCCGGTGTGTTTATCTGCCCCGTCCGCAGGGCCGGCCGATCGCGGCTCCCACTGGCCGCAGTTCACTGCTCCGGGCCAATGGGGGCTGCTGGAAGTGGCAGCCAGTAAGTCCCTTAGCCCGCGCTGCTTCCAGCAGTTCCCATTGGCCCGGAGCAGCAAACCGCGGCCAGTGGGAGCCACGATCGGCCGGACCTGCGGAAAGGGCAGGTAAACAAACTGGCCGGCCAGCCAGGGGCTTTCCCTACGCAAGCGGCGACCCCTGTTTGAGAAACCCTGATTTAGAGTCATGTCTATCGGGCCTTCCAATTCCAGCGGCATCACTAGGAACCTCCTTGTCCCACTGGGACATGAGCTGCTGATCGGAAGGCGGGTGCGTGGCCAGCGGCGGGTGCTGAGGAAGCGCAGGTCTGTGGCAAGTGTAAGGAGCTGTACACAACGTACTCCCCCCTGTGATCCCTGGCGCACCGTGTTGGTGACTTCCCGCACAGCTGGGCGCCTCGCTCCAGACATGTGCTCCCCTCCCCAGCAGCTCTCCTAGGGAAGCTGGGGACCATCTGCCCTACAGCCCACCTGCCGGCTGCACTGGCTGGGGCTGTATTGCCCCACTTGGGCCTTTATCTCTAGGCTCTACACTAGCAAACAGCAGCTCTGGCAGGGCTGGAAGGGTGCGGGCACACAACGGCATTCGTACCGCAGTGCATACATCCCTGCCACGTCCTGTCTGCGCTACAGCTCTGCTGCCACTGCCCCAGGACTAGCCACCCGGCCGGAGAAAAACAGCTGGGGACCTGTGAGTGCTGACTCAACCATCGGGGCACGGGCGTCTCCTGCTGGGCACCCCCCACTGCAGGTGCTGCTTGTGCTGCCCAGCTAGTCCTCCAGGCATGCTGCTGGTGCCAGGGCATGGCGCCCATCCGCTCCTCCTCACAGACCTAGCCCTTGCTGACAGTCGCAGCCCGGTGTCCTGCGCCCCCTAGCCACGTGCATGGGTCATGGCATTTTCCAGTGCCTGGCTTCCTTCACCAGTGTAGAGAGCACCCATCCCCACCCGCTTTATAGCTGCACCCCAAGCCCCCACCCTCAGGTGCTGGAGCTCAGGGGCTGTCCCTCCCTGCAGCCTGAACACTGCTGGGGGTAGAACATGCACAGCTCAGAGAAGGCACTGGAGCCCCACCCCAGGGTGAGGCAGGGCAGGCAAGAGGCCAGTAATGCAGGTGGGGAGGGCCCCATAGCAGGTGTTATGCAAGTGGGAGCCACCCCCCAGAACTCCAGAGAGACCCGCCAGCGTTCCCTCATTCCCTGCGCTCACCTCCCTGAGCAAACCGAGCAGAAAGGGCTGGTGGCATCCCACCCAGTAGCAGGGGCAGACGTGTGCGCCACCACCCTGTGTCTAAGCTCGCAGACTGCAGGCTGGGGAGCTCCACTGGGCTGGTCCAGCCCCATTAGCTGCTGCGTGCCCCTCCATGCCTAGATTCGGCATAGCTGCAGATCCCCATCCCCCCTGCAGTCTGGAATGCAGAGACAGCCGCAGAACTGGGCTCCCTGCACCCAGCGCAAGCTTCCTGCAGCCTGTCCCCTACAGAGCAGCCCCCATTGGCTCACTGCCTTCAGGGCGCTCCATTCCCATTCAGTGTGGGGAGAACGGACATTCCCATCATCAGGCAAAGATGCTAACAACTCTTTGCCCTTCCCAGAGAGGATCTTACAGCACTTGGCAAACAGTCCCAGCACCTAGCAGTGCCCTGGGAAACAGGCAACATTTCTATGTCCTCAGAGGAGAAACTGAGGACAAATCACTTGCCCTGTTCCTAGGTGGCTTCAGCTCCCCATCTCTTACCAGTACAGCACTCGCAATACAAAGAAAGCTAGGAGAGCCACAACAAACAGCAAGGCCCTAGGAGAGGAATTGATGGGTAGGAGAGCCATGTCTAGTGGCTAGAGCAGAGGACTGGGAATCAGGAATCCTGGGATTGATTCCCAGTTTTGCTAGTGCCTTGCCATGTGGTCTTGGGCAAGTCACGTCCCTGCTCCATGCCTCAGTTTCCCATGTGTAAAGCAAGGGTGACACTGCTGGAGTGTGCAAGGCACATTGTGCTCTGTGGATGGAGGATGCTAGAGAAGGGCAAAGTATGACTGACACACACAGCCTGCTGCCAAGTGAGCAGCCTCACTCCTTGTCCCCATGAATCCAAGGGCCTGGCCAGTGTGCTGCACATTGGCAGGACCATCCCATGCAGGGTGCATGCAGGTGGGATGGGAGGGGATGAGTGATGAGAGAGGATTTAGAAGGGGCTAGAGTAGTGTCCCAAGCCGCCCATACAGAGCAGGAGCAATGCTCTGGCTGGGAGCTGGGCAGGATGCTTCACACTCCAGCACCCTGCTAGGAGCCAGCTGGGCAGAGTCAGCCCAGGGGTCACCCCTGCATTGAATGGTGCTGCCCCGGGAGAACAGGGACCCATGAGTGTACTGAGGGAGGAGATGCTTGGACGCTGGGGATGCCCCACTGTGGGAGTGAGTTCAGCTTCTAGGTGGGGGATGCTACAGACAGATGCAGAATGGGCCTGAACCTGAGCTCCAGCTCCTGCACACCAGCACGCTCCACTGATAGCTACAGCAAACGAGCGCAGGATCCCACCCCACCAGTGCTGTCACCTAGCAGCTGTCCCCACCTGTGTCCTGGGCCAATGGCGTTTTCACGAGGGGATCATGCAGCGGGAAAGTCCAGCCAGCCCAGGAAAGCAGGGCTCATTCACACCAACCCCTGCTCACCCACCTCCAACCTACCGCAGACAGCCCAGCCTTGCTGTCCCCAGACATCTCCCCCATCCAACTGGGATCTCTCATCCACGGGCCCACACGTCTTCTGCACCAGCACTGGGCATGCAGAGTGGCCAAAGGCTGAGGAGCACCGGGGCCTGAGCTTGCCCAGCAGAATGTCCCTTTTCTCCTTGGCACATTCACTGCACCCTGGGTGCCATTCTCTGACCCCGGCTGTCCCTGGCAGCGCTCAACTCCTGGGGAGAGAGGGGACCTGGGTGCTAAATAGGGAGTGGTTAGAAAGAAGACTCCAACTCCACAGCTTCTCTTTCAGCCAGGGCCGGCTTTACACCGATTCTCTCAATTCCTCAGAATTGGGCCCCGTGCTGAAGAGGGCCCTGTGCCCGCACCTAAGGGGGCCCCGCTCTGGTGGTCTTTGGCATCATTTTGGCGGCAGGGGGTCTGCTCCAGGGGTCTTTGGTGGTATTTCGGTGGCGAGGTGCCGCGGAAGAACCAGAGTGGACCCCCCGCCGCCAAAGTGCCACCGAAGCCCCGGACCACCGCTGAGTACTCCAGCTGGACCTCGCAGGTCATAAAGCTGGCCCTGCTCGCAGCGATGCGTGGGGAAGAATACTTCTCACTCTCCCAAGTGGTCAGCCTGAGGGGGAAAGAGGCCAGCTTTGGGGCGCAAGCGACTGTAATACCATCTTGGTGCCTTAACAAGCCAGGTGCCTCCTACCCAGTCCCCAGTCGCTGGGTGTCATCAGCACCAAGTCACTGTACTGCACCCTCCTCGCTGGAGCCTCAGCACTTACCTCGCTGCTGCAGCCGTGCCATGCGTAGCATCCCAGGCTCTTTCTCTCCCCTGGTCATCCCTCCACCTGGGGCTGAAGTATTTATAGTGGAGCTGGACTGACGGCTGGCAAATATTTGGTAGCTGTATTGTAACAGTAGACTCAGTAAACAGAGCTTTGGTTTGCTTTAGCGCCCAGCAACCAGAGAACACTGCAGCAAGGGAGCCAGTGGGACGGAAGATAGGGCTCACCTTAATGGTTGACTTCCCAGGGGATTTTCAAGTGTTGTTCCTGTAGATTCACCTATTAAATCTGCAGTCACAGCTGCCAAACCGCCCCGCACACTTGTGCAGAGGGCTCTTATCTCCGCTGCTGATTGGAGGCGAAATCAAGGTTTGTCAAACAGGCGTAAAATTAAATTTCATGCTATTTTGACTCCTGGAGTAGGCATCTTCTGAAGAACATAATGCTCATCAAACAAGCCCTGTGCAAATACTGGCCACATCGGGCAAGGGACATGCCCTAGATGGGGGCCTCCCCATTAGAAACAGCCTCTCGAATCAGCTGCAGGACTAGAGACAGCCCAGTCACCTGTGATCTGTTGTGTTCGTTTAGATGGAATAAGAGGCCCATAGGTGCTAACACAACCCAGTCACTGTCCAACATTAACAGTGTTAAACAAGGTTTGGCATACAGAGACCTCCGCCTGCTTAGTGCCAGGGTACGCCATTAAACAGCCTTTGAACCTTTTATTAAAAATACAGACGGAAAACCAGTCAAAATGTCTGAAATGTAAAGTATGAAGAAAGGCTTTAATTTCAGCAACATCCTTAGCTGGCGAGAGTCTTTCAAAGAGAGAATCCCTTATCTGGCGGTCTTTTTGTTGGTATTTTTGGGGAAAGGGAGTTCGCCGAGCCCACTGGACCTGTTGTCGCTGTTAAAGTCCAGTTCTGTTTCTTGGAAGACAAAACAAGACATGCACTGGGGAGAGAGAAGAACAGCAGAGAGAAGATGCAGCTTCGGGCACTGCTATTGGCTTTCACGTGCAGCCTTAGTGAGGGAAAACACGGGCCATGCCCGCAGCCTGATCAGTCACCCCGAGGGCTGGCAAATGGCTACCAGTGGCAAACTGTTTAGGGCATTGCTGTCAGCTTACAGCAGGGTTGCAAAACAGGCCGTCCCCTAGGAGATGGCTGCCGTGATAGTGAAGTTTGCTCCTTCCCCTCCTGTCTTCCAGTGTCGCCACAGCCAGCTTTCTCCCCCAAAACCTCTTGGTAAGAAGGCACGGCCTGCGGAACAGCCCATCCCCTCAGGGTTATGTTCACTCATTAGGCCTAATTACTGACACATCGATTTTGCTCCATTGATTTCTGGTCCCGCACGTCTCATTTCCCAGGCATGATCATAATACAGCTCTTGAATTATCATGAGGCCTTTTGGTTTAGATTAATTCAGCCCGTCTCCCTTTTGCCCATCACCATTCGAATACATGGGTAGGCCCAGTTATCACAGCAGAGCTACAGACACAGGGCTCCATTCATCTCTCCCTACACCAGGGCAGCTCCATTGATGTGAGTGCGCTCACTCCAGAGTGGCAGGGAGCATCCTGCAGCCTTTCTAGACTTTCTAGACACTCCTGGTTTAACCAGATGAATCCCTGGGCATGGGGGCCATGGTGGCAGTGCCAGACTAGGCCCAGAGTCAGATCTCAGCTCCTCAGCTGTGAGCGACTCTCACCCTTTGCCATCACATTCCCACTGCCTGTCAAGGTTTCTTTCCCCACTTTGAACTTTAGAGTGCAAATGTGGGGACCTGCATGAACACTTCTAAACTTAATTACTAGCTTAGATCTGGTACACTGCCACCAGCCAGAAATTCAGTGTCTGGCACACTCCTTGTCCCCCCCCTCAACTTCCCCTCCCTGGGCTGCCTTGAGGGACTTCACCAATTCTCTGGTGAACACAGATTTAAACTCCTTGGATCTTAAACAAGGAGGAATTAATCATCCCCCCACCAATCCCTGGTGAGTTCAGACCGAATCCCCTTGGATCTTAAAACAAGGAAAATCAATCAAATTCTTAAAAAGAAAGCTTTTAATTAAACAAAGAAAAGGTAAAAATTATCTCTGTAAAATCAGGATGGAAAATGCTTTACAGGGTATTCAGATTCATATAGACCAGAGGGACCCCCCGTTATCCCCAGCCTTAGATTCAAAGTTACAGCAAACAGAGGTAAAAATCCTTCCAGCAAAAGGAGATATTCACAAGTTGAGAAAATAAACATAAGACTAATCCGCCTTGCCTGGCTATTACTTACAAATTTGAAACATGAAAGACTGATTCAGAAAGATTTGGAGAGCCTGTATGTATGTCTGGTCCCTCTTAGTCCCAAGAGCGGACAACACCCAAAACAAAGAGCACAAACAAAGACTTCTCTCCACCAAGATTTGAAAGTATCTTGTCCCCCTATTGGTCCTCTGGTCAGGTGTCAGCCAGGTTTACTGAACTTCTTAACCCTTTACAGGTAAAAGAGACATTAACCCTTAACTATCTGTTTATGACACTGCCTGAGACACTGGCTCTGAAACATTCCAGATAAGAGCAAGGAACTCATTCATCAGTTCCCTTCGCAAGAATCATTTCACCCCCAAATGCACCAGGGCTAATTAGCTGCTGCAATATTTCACTAGCCTGCCCGGCTTCCGCCCACACAAGCTGGTGTGACCGGAAGCTCAGGACTAATGGTTTAGTAAGTGATTTACTGGGAAAGCTCAGCCCCTGGTGTAATTGATTTACTGGTGAGAGAGGCTATTGTAAATTACAGATAACAGCCTCATAATTTGTTATCTGGCCTCCGCCTATTCTTGTGTTGCAAATCCTCTGCTGGGGGCACAGCAGGCAGCCAGCCCCACAATTCCTGGGATTAGCACAGTCCCCCCCATCCTCTTCTAAGAAGCAGTATGGCAGACAGCCCGGACTCAGGAGCAGGACAGTCCAAGCGAGGACTCATCGCTTTACGGACTAGGTGTTTGAGTTAAAGGGCTCCAGTTTCCAGGGACGTCCTGACTTCAGGGCTGGTCTGTTAACGTTTCCCCATGTTTTGGGCCCAGAGATTGCCACTGGCATTCTGGGTGCATGGCCCCTCCCCCCAGGTCCCACTCATGTTCAGGGCCAGGTGCCAGGTGCTTGGGTTCTGCATGCATACAAGCCACAGGGAGCCTGGTGTCCAGGAGTCCCATGGGAGAATATCAGCAGGAAGTTAGCTCAGCTCCCGGCTCTGCACGCAACCAGCTTCCCACTGTCTGTCCGCTCCTGTGGCTGCCATCGCCATCACAGGCCTAATGCGTTTATCCTCACAAGTCCCCCATGCCATGGCCGGGCCAATATCCGCATTGTGCAGACGGCAACTGAGGCCCCGAGTGATGCAGGGACTTGCCCAGGTCACTCGCAGAGCAGGGAGCTGACCCCAGGTGCCCTGTCCCTTCCTCCGGTGGTAGGGGATGTTCCCAGCACGGGGCAACCTCCAGCAAGCAGCTTGACAAGCCAGGTGGGACCAGGTGCTGGCCAGCATAGCTCCTTTGGTGACAATGGGGCCTGGCTGAAAAGTTCTGCAGCCCCATGGCCAGCCTGTGCCCTGTGATCCGAGGGGCACAGCCCTCACCAGGCCAGGGGAGGACAGGGCTGTAGGATGGCCTGGGAGCACACACAGTCTCTGCTTTCTGCAAGGCAAACTCCCTGCAGCTGCTACCCACAGGAACTGCTGCCTGCAGGGGTGGCACTAGCCTGGTGAAGCCAGCCAAAGCCAGCAACCAGACAGACACACAGAGATGGAGAGTCTAGGGGGCAGGGGCTGAGGCTGCAGGCACCAGCCTTATGGAGTGAGGCCTCCTGGGGCTGACTCTGCTTTTCTTCTCTCTTTCTTGCTTGTTTGTGCCATTCGACTTTCCCATCTGCCCCGTGGGTGAGCCAGGCTCTGGGCACCCCGAGAGGTGGGGAGGGCCCACAGTGCCGGGTGGGTCTCTGCTCCCAGGCTGAGCCATGGCAGCACACTGCACAAGGGCATTGAGGCTAAACGCCGGTACAGTTGAGGTGGCTCCATGGAATCCAGCTGCATTCGTGGGATGGAAACGTCTCCTCTGACACAAACATATGGGTACAGTTAACACGCAGGCTGGCCTTGCGGCGTTGAGCACCAGGATAAACCCTCAGAACCCCAGACAGACCCAGGGCTTGGGAAGTGGCTGTGAGGCTGGCAGGTCGCAGCCCCATTAAATACTGATTGGGATTGACCTGAGGCCTCTGGCCAGACAAGGGCCATACCCAGTCTGCGCAGTGCCCTCCTGGCCTGTGCTAAGCCCCTGTAGCCACTGGGGCCTGACTCTGCAGTGACCCCGCTCTTTTGCGCCCCACCCCAGGGCAGGGTGCTATCCTGAGTGGGTAGTGGTTCATACCCCGGAGAGTAGCGGAGGGTCAGCCCCTCAGCGGGGAGCACAGGCCAGGAAGTGCAGCAGCTGAGGGAATCGCTGAGCTGCCTCCAGCAGCTGGTGGGTTGTAAACAGCCCAAGAGGTCCACATAGTGGTGTTAGCAATGATTTTATGGGAGCAGGCCCCCTCCCTGCCTAACTGCCCATCTGCTACGGATGAGCCCAATCATCCCCCACACCAGAGCAGGGAGCGCTCATGCCAGGACCCATGCCCAGGGGAGCAGCCTGCACACAGCTGTGACCTCACACAACAACACACACACACAACCCCATTGCAAGGATCCACTCACACTGAGCACCACTCCCTGCAGTAAGGTGGAGTGACCTCCCTCCAAACTGGAGAGCAAGGGGCCACTACACTCTCCCCTGGTGGGCAGAGCCAAATCTACCCCACCTCCCTCGCCAGAAGTACTAGGGCAGGACAGGAAGTATAAAAGGAGAGCCCTGGAGCTCATTTAGGGCCGGACTACTGGAGGGAGCAGACATCTCTTCCAGGGAGCTGAGCTGCCCTCTGCAAGATCCCAGACCAGCCCTGAGTGGAGCAGCACCCTGCTTTTTGAGGAGACAAGATCCCACGGAGGGGCTGAAGTGGCTGCCACCTGACTGTGAGGCGATGAGACAGAGCCTTCAGCTCAACAGAGCACCAGCAACTAAGTAGGGTAGGATGTAGCCAAGGGGAAACTAGACCTTGAGCCGGTTGTGCTGCTGGGAATTGAGGTAGCGTGTTTCAGTGGTTTCCCCGCTGATCCAGTGGTGGGACCACTTGCCATTGCTAGTATCCTGGGCTGGAATTTGGGGGAGTAGGATGGGCCCAGGTCCCCTACCCCTTGCTGCCATCCCACGCCTGGGGTGACTGCAGACTCAGTCTAGGCCAAGAGATGCTGGGACTGCTGTCTGCTCCAGCCCAAAAGCTGTAGGATAAAGGGCCAGGGCTCCCCCACAAGCTGTTGGTTACTGTGTGCCTGTAATGAGGTGGAATGGCCTCGCTCCCCCTCCAGAGGAAGGGACCCCTATGCTTCCCAGGGGGTTAGGCATGTGCACAGGGTCCCCCCACCTTTCCTGAGGCAGGGGTTGTGTTCCCAATATGCCCTCACAGAGGGAGGCAGGGACCAGTCCCCGGGACTCAACTCCAGGGCATGCAGTCTGCCCTTACGGTGGTGGGGTGGATTGCACCCACCCTCAGAGATGCTGCAGCACCAGGGGCCCAGGCTGGAATGGCCCCAAAGACAGGTGCTCTGATCTGCTCTTCGCTTCCCCTTTATCGCCAGCCCCAAAAGGGCAAGAATCAGGGGTCTGGTTCCTCCAGGAAAGAGTTAACAAAGGACTGAATGGTGGTTTTTGGTCTGACTGCCTGTTGAGCTGTTTCTGCTCCCCCTCCTGCCTTCCAACATGTCTGTGCGTGAACTTTATTGCCAATTCTTGCACACTCATCGTGACTAAGGCAATTTTGGCCTCTGCTGCAGGCATGCTTGCAGCTGAGCTCAAGGCCTCATTGTGCGAGCTGCTGTACAAACCAAGGGAGAGACAAACCCACAAGCTAGTGCAAAGCAGAGTTTGTGATGTGGGAGCTTGAGCGAGCACTCGCCATTCTCATCCCACGCATGGAGCTATTCCATAGGAACAGAGCTGGGCAGGACCCTTAAGCACAGCTTGAGCCACAGACCTAACTATGTGAGCTGGCAGCAGCAGAAGGTTGTTATCCTGAGGCGGGGGAGAGAGCTCCTTCCCCCACGTGGTCCACTGGTGCCATGTGCTAGACGCGGGGTGCCCAGCCTGGCGTGCTCTTCTCACCTCCCAGAGAGGCTGTCCGGTTCTGGCATTCCCAGTACAGTGTGCGCTGCTGCTGGGGCACCAGGAGCCTGGCTTTAGATTCACATCATCATGTTCCATTCTTTAGACAAGCTACAAAACCATTGCTGATAAAACAATCAAAGGATTACATCTCTGCCACATCTGAACAGAAGTTCCCTGGACAAAGAAAGGCACTTCTCTGGCCCCAGAGCTGAATTTCAAAGGCCCTGCTGCTAACAGCAGCGGCATTAGTGAGTCTCTCAGAAAACACAAAATCACAATAATCTTTTATAATGGAAAGTTTCTGGCAACCTAATTACAATCCCAGGGGCCCCTCTAATTAAGGGATATTCCCCTCTGCCATGTGTCAATGGCAGCAGTGAGGTTTGAATCTAATAATCAATCTAGGGGACCCTTTCTAAACAAAATACAAGGCTTGGCTTGAGGCCCCATCCCCCACTGAGACAAACTCCCACTCTTTGCTTCAGGGAGCTAAACAATCTCCCTTTCCAGGTACTTCCTGCACACACAGGAGCCCTTTGGATCATTGGTAGTGGCACTGCAAGGAAAATGAGCACATCCAGGAAGTGAAAGGGCTATGCAGCCTCCCTGATCCCAGTCCTCATGCTACCCTGCTTGCTGGGGGCCCACACTGTCAGGCAGGGCCAGTCCTAGATTTTTTGCCACCCCCAAGCAAAAGAATTGTGGCTGCCCCCCACCCCAGCCCTAGGCACTCTCTCCCCCGGCTGCACCCCCTGCTGCCCCAGCCCTGGGCTCTCACCCCTCCACTCCAGCCCTGGGCTCTCTCCCCTTCCCCCCGGCCGCACCCCCTGCTGCCCCAGCCCTGGGCTCTCACCCCTCCACTCCAGCCCTGGGCTCTCTCCCCCACCCCCACATACACCCCCTGCTGCCCCAACCCTGGGCTCTCTATTCCCACACACACACACCCCCCTAACAGACCCTCTGCTGCCCCAGCCCTGGGCACACCCCCCTCCACTCCAGCCCTGGGCTCTCTCCCCCCCCCCCACATACACCCCCTGCTGCCCCAACCCTGGGCTCTCTATTCCCACACACACACACACCCCACCCCAGCTCTGGGCACTGCTCCCCCACAGCGTGAACCACAGCAGCCCCAGGGCACCCACCCGCACACGACGTGCTGCTACTGCCAGGGGCAGCTCTAGGCTTTTGCCGCTGGAGGAAAAAAAAAGATGGCCAGAATGCTGCCCTTGAAAATTTGCCACCCCAAGCACGTGCTTGGTTTGGTGGTGCCTAGAGCCAGCCCTGCTCTCAGGCAGATGCCCCCTCCCACCAATCCAACCAGGCTCAGCAGTGCTTGAGTGGGCACCAGGATGGAAGCTTTGTACGCCTCCCTATGGCAGTGCAGCTCCTCTAGACCTGTAGCTATTCTGAACTGCAGCTGCTTGGTCCAGTCTCACAGAATCTACTCTGCATCCCCAGCCTAGACCCCAGAGTCTACACAGCTGGGGCAGCAACCACCAATCCAGAACAGGGTCCTCATCTTCTAGCAGTCCAGCCACAAAACTCCATTCCACGCACAGTTCATAATTTCTGGCCAAGAGATCCCCTGTACAGCAGAATCCTCTTTCTTATCAATTTCCCACTTCTAGCCCCTCTTCTCTTACTAGAGAGCTTGGTTGCATCACATTCTTAGCTTGTGATGACCTTCTTTCTGCAGGTTGTGCCTTTCAGAGTTCTTCCACCCACCAGATATGTTTACACACATCATCTAATACCAGAACACACCAAACTCCGAACACTCAAGCATGAAACTCTGTACAGAAATGCACTGAGGTGAAATGCTACTATGTAAATAAGCCTGCCAGAGATGGCTTTTCCCCCTTCTCCCATAGGAGGCAGCAGAGACCTCCAACCATCTCAGCCTTGTATCTCTGTGGGTTAGGGAGAAAATAACAAAGCAAGAAAGAACCAATGTCAAGTTCCCAGGAGAGAGAGCCCTGCTGGGATGTCTCCTCCAAGCCAGGCTGCACCTGCCTTCCAATACTATGTTGTGATGGAGTAGGGGCTGTCTGTGTGGGAATGGGAGAGCAGGGGATGTCTTTAGGTGAGGGACAGGATCTTTAAGCCTGTAACCTGAGCCAGGCAGGGGGGAGGGGGTGAGCTCTTTTGCGGAGGAGAGGGGACAAAGGAATCGGCTGGCGGGAGGAGGGGCAGGTCTGTTTGGGGTTGGGGCCGCGGGGCGGAATTCAGGGTATCCTAGCTGGGATCCAAGCACCCTGAACCCCCAGAAGGACTGGATGGAGGAGTCCTGACTGTGCCTGCAAGCTCTGCTGTAACCTGTGTTCCTGTTGTCCAATAAACCTTCTGTTTTACTGGCTGGATACAAGTCACTGTGGGGTCCAGGAAGAGGGGTGCAGGGCTGGACTCCCCCAGACTCCGTGACATATGTCCACTGCCCTCTGCAGATAGCAGGCTGCTGGGCAGGTACAGCGTGCAGGAAACAAGATCCTATAAGGTACATAGCTGAGAAGAGCAGAGGAAGCCGTCCTCTGTTGCCCAGTCACAAAGGCCTGCGGCACTGTTCATGGCCTCCATTCCCTGTACCCTTCGCAGGGTGGCCCCCGCCCTGTGGGAGCACTTACTGTTCTCTTCTCCAAACGTTCACGCTGGCAACCATCCTGCTGGAATAGCAGCCATCTAGCCCATTTGCCTGCTCAGCAAACATGATTAGTTCCAGCCAGATCCCAGCAGCAGCTGACAAGCCTTCATTATGGTGCCATGACATCACTGTCGCTTCACCTCCTTGGGCTACAAAGGCTGGGGGGACTATGCAGCCAACCTCTGTTATTTGTCCCTATGCCCTGTGGGACTGTTCTTGGCACTCCTTTGGCACCAGTCGATCCTGAGCATCCTGGACCTGACCTTTGTGCTTCCACAGTGGAAATGCCTGAGCCCCCAACACTAATAATTCCCTCCTTCATCAATACCCCCTACCCCTGCCACAGGGACCGCGCCGCACCCCACATGTGGTGCATTTCAAATGTAGGGCCTGTAACAGGCTGCCCCCATCACGTAGTGGGCTCCTCGGATCTGTACTATGGTGCCCAGACTGGGCCCTGGCACATCTCAGGGTGTGCCCATTTCTGTGTCCAAAGGCAAGAGCTGGAGGCCATATTAAAATTCCCAAGTATGAAAATCAGCGTGATCAAGCTCTGTGGAGGGCTTGTAGACCCCCTAGGAAGGATGACATCAACTGACCAGAAGTGGCTGATTTAAGACATCCCAGCCACTCTGCCGAAGTTGAAGCTGCATGGGAACAGGGAGAGGGAGAAGCAATGCTGGTCCTGCATGCACAGCCCCTGATCTCCACCAGCTGCTTTCCTCTCCCCCGAGCAGGACCTGAAGGCTCTGTCACCACTTGCAGCTGGGGGATGGCTCCCAGCCCCAGGAGCTGTACTCCTGCTAGAGCTCACTGGGCTAGTGTGCTAAAAATAGTAGGGGAGCTACAGTACTGCAGGCAGCAGATAGTGGCACGTAGCCAGGGGGCTGTGGTGGGTTTGTACTTTGGATGACAAGTCCCTCTTGCCACTGCCCATGGGCCCACAGCGACACTGCTATTCTCATTGCACTAGTGCAGGGAGGTCTAAGCGTCTCCCAGTGGAGTAATGATAAGGTACTTGCTCCTCACCTCCCTCCCTGAGCAGCAGCCTCCTGGGCTGCCTGCAGGGAGCTTTTTGACTGCCAGGCCCTGGTTTGCAATGTGCAGAAGGCCCCTGCTGATGCCCAGCACCCTTCTTCGCATGACACTCTCAGCTCTTCCTGCCCCCGTGATCAGAACTTTCTCCCTGAGTGGTTCTCAGCCATGTACTGACCAGGACTGCCCCACTGAGGGGCGCAGCCCACGGCATCCTAGCTGCAGTCTCCAATGCAGAGCTCTCAGGAGGGGGCACATGGAGCACAGGACTGGAATTGGAGTCGTGGTGTGGCACAGCTGGGATTGGTGCTGGGCACAGGGGTGCTGCATTGCTGTGGCTGGGTCTAGGCATGGGGCCATGGCGTGGCTGAGCGTGGGGCAGCAGTGCAGCTGGGGCCAGATCTGGGTACAGGGTCACGGTGTGATTGGGATTGGGGCTGGGCACAAGGCCATAGCACACCTGGGGCATTGTGAGCCATGGCTTAGGCCAGATTTTCAGAAGCTGTCAGGTTGGGGGCTAAGAGGGGCTGTGGTGGGTGCCCAGAAGACTTTGAAAAGGGCATGTGGGTGGGCACAGAGGATGCTGCGTTCCCCGGGGAGGCTGGGGACAGGCCACGGTTATGGCATGGCCACTCACCTCACATTCGCAAAGCCCTGCCCAGGCTCCCTGCCAGCTGCCGGGGCTCCCTCAGGCAGAGCTCAGCAAGCAGGCACAAGGGGTAACCCAGCGCCCCCAGCCGCGGCCCAGCTCACAGTGCTTCTAAAGGCAAGCAGCACATGGGGACCCCAGGAGCCTCTCTGCCTGGCTCCCCAGTCAACCCCACCATCCTGGGTTCTGGCTGCTGCGGCCCTCCATCTATGCGAAAGGGACGGGGAACTCCCTCCATGCCAGCCCCACACCTGGTGCGATGGAGGGGTAGGGAGTGGCATTGCCTCACTGTCCCCATCTATAGGTCTGGAGTGGTCTCTTCCTCTGCCCACCCCCCCACAACGCTCGGAGGCACACATGCAAGGGACTGGGGTGAAGGCACCAGCGGGATCCAGGCACCGAATAAACTGAGATGAGCTGCCCCACAGGGGGCACCAGGGGCTGGACATGGAGCAGCCTCTCTGGCAGTTCTGTGGCATGGGGAGAGGAGTGTCCCCTGGAGGAGCCTTGCACACCCACCCTGTCCCATGGGCAGGGGGCTGACACGCCCTTGGGCTGGCTGGGGCAGGACGGCGAAGGCCAACTCAGGAATAGCAGCCACCTGTCTATGCCTGCTGCGAGCATGGCAGCCGTGGGATGGATCTGAAGGAACACAGGAGCTGGGTATGGGGGGAGCCTGCTCACCTGAGGACAGAACAGCTGGAGGAAGAAGAGGCCTGGGGAAGAACATCCACTGGATGCCCCCTCGCCTGGTGTGATGGCTCCAGGGCCCTGCTTTCTAAGAGAGCCAATGCCACCCCCGCCTCCACTCCACCCAAAAGCCTGCAGCAGACTGAAGTATCACAGCTCACAGGAGACTAGACTATCCCCTGCCACATGCAGAGCTCGGGGGGAACCAAGGTGCCCCATGCCCAAGAGCGAGAGAGACCCAGATAATCCTGGCCCATGACCTGCACCCACATGCTGCAGAGGAAGGAGGGTGGGAAAAACAAACTAAACTAGTATATGGGGGGAATCCCTCCCTGACCCCTGTGGAGAGCTGAGGGGCTTAAGCTTTGCCTCTGGGAGAGGTGCCAGATGCTGGCTGCACAGCCAGGAAGGATTGCTCATGCCAGAGCTGGGTGTGTGGCTGCTGGGGCAGAGTCATTGGGTAGAGATATATATGACTGACGTGCTCCAGTAGCTGAGTCTGAGTTGGGATTAAGGCAGGAGCCCTTGGTGGCCTGGGCTCCCCAACCCCCACCTCTTGGCCAGTGGCTATGCTGGCTGTCCCCTGGAGGAGCCTGCTCTGCTGGGAGGGAACCTGTGTGACCTCAATACAAATGGGTCTGGTTCCTCTGGAAACTTGGGGGCTCGTGGCCAATACTGCCAGGCCTCCGGCACCAGGAGAAGATGCAGACTTGGGCTTTCAGCTGACAGCACCCCACCGATCTGGTCAGTGAAAGCCTGGAGTCTCCTCCACATTTCTAGGCCCCCCAGTCAAAGGAGTTTGAGGCCGTGGGCTTCATCAAGCCCAAAGTCCGGCTCTGGGGGAGGAGTGGCCGGGCTGGGGGGACATCTTGCAACCTGTTCCTCATACAGGGTGTTTGATTAGGCGCCTAGTTGGCTGTTCAATAATAAAGCACCCTGATGATGCAGTCAGGGAAGATGGAGCATATGTCCCAGCATATGCTTCTGCAGGATGGCCTCTTCTGCCTCCTCTTTCCAATCAAAACACAGCTCCCTGCCAACCTAGGCCTTATCACCCCATCAGGCTGGAAGCCTGAGCCCTGCTCTGGGCCCTGCCTGCTCCATCCCTTTGGGAGGATTCAGAGTCTCTGCTATTCTCACACCTCTTATTGATCTTCCTGCAGGAAAATCAATAGCCCAATATGTTAGCACTCCAGGGGAGCTACAGGAAATGACAGCAGCCACTCAGCACAGCAGCCTGCCCGAAGCCATTAGAAGAACATTAGGCCCTCCTGCGAGACCTTTCTGTGTGCTTTGAGCTAATCAAAGCCAGGGGTTAATTCATGTGTCCCTGCAGCAGGGAGGAGTGCTAGGAGGGCGCACCATGGAGCCACAAAGGGCTCCCCTCTGCCACATCACAGGCCAGCCAATGCATTGCGGCCCTGAGCCATGAGGCAAGGCTTTTTTGCTTGATTCTCTTCCAGGAGCTGCAAAATCAAATGCACCAGGTACATTTATAAACAGGGGTCAGGTCCTCACTGGCTGTGACTCATCCCAGCTCTGATGACTTCAGTGGTGCTACACCAGCAGGGGGTCTGGCCCACAGAGAGTCCTGAGCTCCAGAAACTCCCCCTTGAACTTGGCCCCTGGCTGCCCACCAGTGCCAAAAGCCTTCAAGATAGATCACATTACCACCCTTGTTTGGCCTTAGAGGCACCAGGACCGTCTCCTCCCCTTGCATGGCTGCTGGCTCCTCCTGGGACACAAGGGCTCCATTCTGATCAATGGTCAGGTTATTGTGCTTCCGCTTCCTTTTCCTTCCTCTCCTGACATGGTGACTGCAATGGCCTCGAGTGGTCAGAACCTCAGCTGATATCTCATGTGCTGTTTGGAACCATAGGCTGGGCATTGCTCAGGACTCACTCAGAGGAAGGTGCGAACTCTACTGAGCCCACGCCACTCACACCCTTTATAATGATGCTAGTGAGGCAATGAGAAACAAAACAAATGTTAGAAGAACCAGGAAATACACCATTAAAGTGAAACTGTCCATATAACACAGCCTTAACTCTGCCCTTGCGAGGTGACACTGCCCCTACAACATAGCTCAGCCCTTGTGGGGGTGAAACTGCCCCTATAACTTTAACTCTGCCCTCATAGGGATGGCAGCACCTTGTTTGATCACTCTTCGATGGGTGGTGAAATCTGACTACGTATGGCCTATGTGAGCACCAGGACAGAGAGGGGTGGAGATTCCCTCCTGCTCTGCTAACGCTCCCATTGTGACTGTCCGGCTGTGACAAAAGGGAACAGCTTCCTTCCCAAATCTCCCAGCAACTGACTTGTGCCCACAAGAACCTGCCAACTTGTCTAGAAAAAGCACCCTCTCCAGCAAAGCAGGAGAAGTTCACTTGGACCCAAGGCTAGCTTAGGACTGGAGCGCAGACCTCTGCTTCACTGGGCACCATCCCTACGGCTTTCCCCCTCGCCCTGCCCCAGACATTGTTAGGGGCAGGGCCACATTAAGAGACTCCCAGCCCTGCTCACAGGAGTCCATTGATGGGTGGTTCATGTCTGCAGCCCTATGTGCTGAGTTACAAATGAGCAAAACAAACTATATGAATCTGTAAGCTATGAGCACGTGGCACATAATGGGAAGCTGCAGCCTCAGAACCCTCCTTTTGATTTGCATGAAACTTGGTAAAAAAAATGACACAGGCACCACCTTAGTGGCAGTGATGATGGGGGGTTCACCCCGGCCCTGAGGGGGTTCAACTGGCTCAGAAGGGGCCAATTAACCTTATAGGCTGCACCTGGGGGAGAGCCAGGCTTGACTGATGAAGCTAATTGATGATGTAGGCCAGCTAGATGGGGACAGGCTGAGCTTGTATAAAGCCAGGCAGTTGCAAGTAGAAGGGGGCTGCAGGGAGAGGGGTTGCATTTGCTGGGGGATGCCTGAGCGGTTTACTAGAGGTGCTGTGGGAAAAAAAGCATGTAGAAGGCAGAGTGGGAAGAAGTCCAGGGAAAGAGCAGTGAGGTTGTGCAGACCTTTGCTGCTGCTCATTGGGTCCCTGGGCTGGAAGCTGGAGTAGCAGGCAGGCCCTGGATCACCCTACCAGCCTCTGGGAAGTGGCACAGGACTGCTGAAATCAGCACCCAGGTAGCTGGTCTGGTGAGATGCTGACACCCCAGAAGAGGAAAGCTATCTAATGGCCTGCCAGAGGGCTGAGCCATGAAGAGAGAGCATCCCAAGCCCTGTGTTGGAAGGGGGTACTAGCCAGATGAGAGCTGATCACCCAGCCACCAGGGGGTGCTTCCAGTGGTGAGTGAAACCTGTTGCAGAGGCACCCTTCTAATTTTCAGCTCCATACATTGTTATGTACAGATTCTAGAGGAGAGTGATAAACAGGGCTCTGCCTGGGAACTTGCCTGGTTACCTATGGGGCAGCTGCCATGATAGACAGAGGCTTCATGTCCAGCTTGCTAGGGGCAGGGGAACTTGAGCTCACGCCTGGATAATCTGTGCAAACCAAGGAACAGGCACCCATGTTTGCAGGAGCAGCTACTTATTTGGTCAGCTTCCATTTTTGGGTGCCCAGCCTTATGGTGCTGAAACTGGATTTTCAGAACCAGCGAGTGCTTGCTGCTGTTCCCCCTGGCTCAGGCTTGCCAGTCCCCAGCGTTCACAGAGCATGACTCATGCCTCCCAGAATTACAGACTGACCTAACACCCAGGATACGTCTCCATCTGGGGTTCTTGGATTTGTCCTTTGTGCACATGCAGGCCCTATGGTAATCAGGCTTCTCCCCACAGTGGGGTGGGGGGCTCAAAATGATCTACAAAGGAAAGCAGGATTGCTCCCCTAATCCACACACACGAACTGGAAGCCGGGCCCTCCCACCACAACGTGACCACTGCTGAATGCAGAGCTACCAAGCTGGGCAGCCACAAACTGAGGCAGCCAAAATCAGCAGCCACTTTGGAAACTGTCAGCCCTACCACCCACACGAATCCCAATAACCACAACCTGTCAGACATGGGGATGTGGAATGTGGGTGACCTCTAGTGGTCGCCTTGTGACACAAGCATTACAGCTGCTCGGCCTCAGGGACACAGCCCTCCCTAGCTGGAGCAAGTTGTCCCAGCAACTCTTCATCTCCTTCTGCAGGGTGCTGTGTGCCTGGGCCATGTGGGGTCCAGCTCCTGCAGTTAGTCCCTAGTGGGTGTTTGAGAGCTTCTAGCATGGGGGGGCTGCCCTGTGGGGCACAGATGAGCTGGGCTTTCCACGGCCACCTTGCTTGCTTCTGCTCATCCTTTGCCTCTGCCTGGAGCTGGTGCTCCTAGAACAGAGGGGAGACTGGGGAGGAGAGGCTGAGAGTTGCAGGTCTAGGAAGGATCAGGGGAGGGGCCCCTGGCATCCAGAGGAAAGACAAACCCGAGAGAGATGAGGGCGAATTTCCAGAAGAGCCTCAGGGGCTGGGAAGACTGACTCCCACTTTCCCAAGTCACTGAGCAGCGTAGGAGATGGACTCTCAGGCCCTGAACAGGGAACTAACCTTTCTCATCCTCAACACATGGATCCTCCTGGGGAGCTGTGGGGTGGGAGGGGGCACACCCTCCTGGAGACCCACAGAGCTCTCTTAATTTTTCCCCATAAAAATCTCTTTGGCCCTGGATCATTCCCGTGGCTCTGCCCAGGCAATGGTGGTGCCAATCTCATACCTAGGGCCCTACCAAATTCATGGTCCATTTTGGTCAATTTCATGGTTATAAGGATTTTAAAAATAGTCAGTTTCATGGTTTCAGAAATTTACATCTGACATTTCATGGTGTTGTAACTGTGGGAGTCCTGACCCAAAAGGGGACTGGGGGGGTTGTAAAGCGTGTGTGTGTGCGCGCGTGTGCATATGCGCTTCAATTGGTAAATCTGTAACCTGTGGCGTGAATCTAGTGTGTCTGCTGTGGTACTAAGCAGCTGAGGGCTCTGTATGTCAAACCCTGCACCTTGTTAAAAACTTTGTTGGACAGTGACAGAATCTTGTTAACACCCTCAACTCTTTAGGCCCAGATCTTCCATCTGAATTAACAGACGAGGTCCCTCCTTTGCCCTGCCATTCCAAAAGCTTGGTTCCCTTCTGTCCTCCTCCTGCACACACATCAGGGTCCCCCATTCTCCCT
The DNA here is from genome assembly GCF_003597395.2 of Chelonoidis abingdonii. Classification (NCBI taxonomy): domain Eukaryota; kingdom Metazoa; phylum Chordata; order Testudines; family Testudinidae; genus Chelonoidis; species Chelonoidis abingdonii. The sequence continues at coordinate 38,793,345 of NC_133777.1, forward strand.
ACCATGCCAAGGGCTTGGGAAAGGGCTCCATTGCCAAGAAGGACCCAAAAACCCTGCCCCTCTGGGTTGCAGCTAGTTGTTCTCACCCTGGCCGAATCCTGCTGCAAGAGGAGATCAGCCCTAGGCCACTATGGAGATTCTCCTGGGCTTGGGCATCTCAGTTCTCTAAGGAGAGAGAGAGAGGTGCACTGCCAAGTGCCATCAGGACCTCACTGCAGACTCTGCAGTAACTTCCGTTCTGGCACTGGAGCGTTGCCTAGCACCACTTTCTCCAGGGGGTAAAACCTCTTTCCCCTCAACCTGACCTGCTGCAGCACAGCCAGGTAGGGTTTCAGGCTGGGCTAGCAGGGCCTGGGATGATTCCAGCCTGTGGGGTTGGGGGAGACCTGTATTGCGGGCCCTGGAGCATTTGGGCACCTGCATTTCTCCAGTGTATATAGTCACTGTCCACAGTCTCACTGGTGGTGCCTCCTGTGCCCTCACTGGTCAGTGTTGCTGTCAAGCTGTACTGCAGTACACAAGCCTGAGTACCAACCTCAGGGCAGACTGTTAAGAGTCAGGGCACAAACCCTAAATTGGTTGTGAGTTCTGTCCTTTGAATTCACCAACCAATTATTAAGTATAAAGTCCTCAGGCACTAAACAGCCTTAAGAGAGAGGCACACACAGTATCCCTGGGCACTTTGATCTATCCTGGGCCCTGTCCTGCTCTGGAGCCACGAACAGTGGAGGAGCAGACAGCCACTGTGTGTTCCTGACCCTCCTGGGTGCAGTGGGGCGCAGGCTTCCAGCTTCAGCCACAGGCTCTGACCTGGCCACAGGCTCTGACCTGCGGCTGCAGGCTTTGGCTGCGCAGCAGTACTCTCTAGCAGCAGGGCCTGGGCCACGGGGCTTCAGCCTCACCACCCCACTCGTTGCCTACTCACCCATCCACCCCGGCCCTTGGTGCCTCCCTACCCACCTCTCCAGCCAACACTTAATTTGTGCCCCAGTTGGACAGGGCTGAGTAAGTCTGTTGTGAAAAATATTTGTAACCAGGGCTTTGGAGCTGTATCCCACTTCAACTCCAGCTCCAGGCAAAAACCTGCTGCTCCGCGCTCCAGCTCCAGGCTCTGCTCCAAAACCCTGTTTGTAACCCTTCTGCCAGGTGGAGCCAGCAGCAACAAGGGCCGGGTTCCTTTTCAACAATACAACACAAAACTGGCTTGAGCCCTCACCCAATGACATGGGACAATTACACACCACCCCCTGGGAGCCTCTAAGAGGCAATACTTCCCTGCTTGCAAGCACAGAGTTTGTGTAGCAAAAACTTTTAATAAAAGGAGGGAAGTAACTCAGCATTAATTTGGGAAAACACCACAACTAGAGTTCATAAACATACACCGTGAGCAAAAGACCCACCCCCAAGTAAGTTGGGCAGTGTCCTTTCTCCCTCAGGTTCTTAAGTCCAGCAACCCAAAAGTTCCTTTAACGTACCTGTCCCTTCTCTATACCGCACTCACAGTTGTTGTCCTTGGCCAGTGCAGCCCCAGACTTCAGAGATTCATCTGCAGAGTTCTCCTCCCACCCTGCGTGTGTGTGTGGGGCGGGGGAAGCAGGCACTTTACACGCGCCACTGTTTGGGCACTCGCTCATTGTCCCAATGGCCAATTGCTGTGCCTCTCTGCAGGGCTCTGCTCTGGCCCTCTCCACCGGCCACCCCGCTGGCCACTCGCCACACCTCTACACCGGCCACCCTGCTGGCCACTCACCAAGATATTTTCAAGGATCCTCACTTAACACAGCTCTTAGTGGAATTCAGCTGTTAGTGGAGGAGCTTCACTGCTGGTGCACACTAGGCAGTCTCATGCAATAGAGACACTGTCCCAAAGTAGGTCTAATATTTAGACCTAGGTATCAGTGATTTCAGCTCTGCAGCATATAACAAAACTGTCAATCGAATCTAAATTAATTCTTGTATTATACCAGGGGTAAGCAACCTATGGCAAGCGTGCCCAAGGCTGATTTTCGAGGGTACTCACACTGGCCGGAACCTGACCACCGGTCCGGGGGGCTCTGCATTTTAAATTAATTTTAAATGAAGCTTAAACATTTTAAAAAACCTTATTTACTTTACATACAACAATAGTTTAGTTCTATATTATAGACTTATAGAAAGAGACCTTCTAAAAACGTTAAAATGTATTACTGGCACGTGAAACCTTAAACTAGAGTGAATAAATGAAGACTTGGCACAGCACTTCTGAAACGCCGTCACCCCTGTATTATACCATTGAGAGAGGAGGAGTCAAATGGTGTCTGGACATCTACACCAGTGCCTACCTTCCCTCATCTCATTGGGTTTTGGAACCCAGGTCCCCTGCCCAGTGAGTCCCTCCATCAGGGTATGTCAGGTACAGTTTTGCTGCCCTTGGGTCACACAACCAGGATAACAACGCTTTATTACTCCTGCCCCAATAACAAGGCTCCTGGGGATCTAACACCAACCATAAGTGATTATTTGGCAAGCAGTCCCGTCATGCTGAGCACCTAGGCAAGGTGGGTGTGTCCATGAAAACAAGATCAGCTCCTGAAGTCTTTTTCCACAGCTCACCACTAGATGTCAGGGGAGAGCTCATTCAGACTCTGCTTATATACTTTTCACTGCCTCCCAGCTAGCTAACAAGTCTGCTGCTGTGAAAAGTGATATTAATATACAAATATCACTTTTCACAGAAGCAGACTTACTAACCATCAAGTCTTAAAAAAAAAAAAAAAAAAAAAAAAGGCAACCAACAAAGCAAAAGGAACAACAAAAAAAGACAAGAACATGCAAAGCATCTTATTTGTGTTTCTATTCAGTTTAGATCCAGTAAAAGAGTGGTTCTCATCCAGGGGTATGTGTACCCCTCGGGTACACAGGTCTTCCAAGGGGTACATCAACTCATCTATACATATGCCTAGTTTTACTACAGTTTTTAAGTGAGATGAAACTTGGGGTACACAAGACAAAATCAGACTCCTGAAAGGGATACAGTAGTCTGCACAGGTTGAAAACCACTGCAGTAAAGAATAGAGGCAACCATAAATAATTTTTATTGAGTCTGCAAAATAACCCCTACGTAAATAAACTACTAAGATTTGGACATGTATATGTGCATATTTATTTTTTTCCTAAAGTTAATTATTTTACAAAAAGTTATCATAGCAGCCACCAGCAAGAGTTGGTAGCCACACGCTGAGGCCACCAAAAATTCTGCTGTGAGAACCCCTGGCTGATGAGAGGACTTTACTTAGGGTGATCATATTTCCCTATGCTGAATATAGGACACCTGGTAAAATTACTCGTATAATCCCATTCTAACCCCATGTGTCTCCTCTATTCTCCCTCACACCAGGGGCCTCCCTTCTAACCCTGTGTGTCTCCTCTATCCCCCCACCCCACACACACACACACCAGGGGCCTCCATTCTAACCCCATGTGCGTTCTCTACCCTCTGCCCACCCCCCACCCCTCCCGCTTCCATTCTAGCTAGAGTTGTCAGTTTTTTAATTGCACACAATTGGACATCATTGCCCCGCTCCTGCCCCACCCCTTCTCTGTGGCCACCCCCTCACTCCAGCCTTCCCCCCTCCGTTGCTTGCTCTTCCCCACCCTCACTCACTTTTACTAGGCTGGGGCAGGGGGTTGTTAGCCCGTGACAGTTGGAACTAGGTTTTACTTTACAGGAAGATGGGCTATCTGCAGCGTTCTACCCCCTCCACATCTAGCATCAGTAATTGTGTAGTTAAGACAAAGGCAGACTGAGGTTGCAAACAGTCAGGTTATATTTATTAAGAGTAACAATAACAGGCTAGGACCCCCTGCAAACTAAGAAAATACAGTAACAGCTTGATTGTTAACACAAATGATGTAAGTGAACCCAAAGCCCGAACCCAAAGCCCAAACCCTATACACAGTGGGGTACACAGGACTAACCAAGAATGACTATACCATATCTTGCAGACACTGGACCGGAGAACAGGGACAGGAACCAGGATCTCAGGGACAGGTGCCACAAGCAGGAGCACTGCAGGAACAGGATCTCAGGAACTTCGGTGACAGGTAAAGTAGATCTTCAGTATGGTGTCTTCTGCCTTATATTCTTGATCTCGTTGTCCTGCACGCTGAATGCGAACGCTATCTCCCATGACGATGGAATAGGTGAGAGGCAGCAAGTTAAGGGAAACTTGGTAGATATTAGTGGTTCACCTCAAGTGCTAATCCCTCAGGGCTCTAGCTAATAGCAAGGCTGGTATTCTGTCTTCTATGGCTCACTGGGATGACCTGCTTTCACAGCATCCACAGACACATGCTGCTGTTCAGAGGGTGACACTCCCTTATATCCGTACTCTGTTGCTAGGCAGATTCTACTGCCACAAGACACTACCTTTCCCGCCTTTTCCTTGTTTTGACTCCAAACTTGAAAAGAGTGCCAAAAAGCTGAGGGAGAAGGGGGGCCAAGATGGAGGACAAGTTGTCCTTTTACCAATCCAAAATGGCAACTATGGACACTTAATAAATTGAACCTTTCCTACCCAAGAGAGTGAGGACTCCAGCTGTGGATGCTGGCTCTGGGATGGAGCCAGAAATGAGGGAGTCTGGGTGCAGGAGGGAGCTCTGGGTTGGGGTAGAGGGTTGGGGTGCAGGAGGAGGTGAGGGCTCCAGCTGGGAGTGTGGGCTCTGGGATGGGACTGAGGGGTTTGGGGCGCAGGAGGTGGCTCCGAGCTGGGGCCGAGGGATTTGGAGTGTGGGAGGAGGTGCAAACAACCCTAGTTCTTAATCTCATGTTCCTCTTCTACCCTCCGCCCCGCCACCAGAGACCTCCATTCTAATCCCTTGTGCCTCCTTTACCCTCCCCTTCGCACCCGGGGCCTCCATTCTAACCAATGCGTCTCCTCTACTCTCCCTCACACACATACCCAGGACCTCCATTCTAACCCCATGTATTTCCTCCATACTTCCCCCACACACACCAGGGGCCTCTACTCTCTCTGCCCCCACCAGGAACCTTCATTCTAACCCCAAATGTCTCCTCTACCCCTCTTCCCCAGTACCAGGGGCCTCCATTCTAACCCCACGTGCCCCTCCAGCTGGGGCAGAGAGTCAATGATCTGTGGAATAAGGGTAAATGCTCCAAGAGGGCAGGGCCAGGGAAGGCAATTGGAGCCACAAGCTGGGCACAGGCCACTGCCGCCATTTTGCTGGGTGTTGCATGCTTGCCCTTTCCAGCACCACCATTTGGCAGGGTGGCCCGGGGTAGCTGTTCCATGAGATCTAGAGCTGGTGAGGCCATGGGGACAAGCCCTCCTGGTGTGGCCAACCGATGGGCTCGGTGCTTGGGGGGACCTCTCAGAGTCTGGTACCATGGGTGGGTTCTGCCTCCTGTTCCCTTCCCTCCCATAGTACCTGCACCCATCTCCCCAGCTCGGGCCAGGCAGAAACAGCCTGGCTGAGGTCACATGCTCTCAGGGAGTGCCTCACAAAGTGGCCTCGTCCGCAAGGGCCCATCACGGAGGGGCTCGGGGCTGCAGGTTGTCAGGTCTTTGGGCCCTGTGACCTGCCAAGGCATGCTAAAATGCATGTGGGTGCTGCTTGTACAGGTGGGACAGTTCTGTCAGGAGGCCTGCTTGGTTGAAGTCCATGGCTGCCTTTGTTACAAGCAACCCACTGAGCTTCTCCTGTCTGGAGCGCTGGTGCTCCCCTCTCCCTGTTGCAGGGGGATGCCTTACGCCTAATGGCCTCAGCCTACGGCAGAGCTATGGAACAGCAGGTATAAATGGGTGGGGATCCTCTTGGGAGCAACTGCCCCAGGCCGGGCGGGGCCCGAGAAGGCTCATCCCCCCTCACTCCATGCCCGTGGTGGTCGAGCTTTCTGGGTGGGCTGCAGCGAGACTGCAGAACTTCTGGGGTAGAGGAGACACGTGGGGTTAGTTTGGAGACCCTGGCCTGGTATGTTGAGGGTGGTGGGGGCTGGGATTTGGAATAAGAAACCCCTGGTGCTGAGGTGCTATTGGGGCTGTCGGGAGCCCCCAGCATCCTCAGCCCCGGCCCGGGCAGGTCAGTGGGAGGAGGAGCCGGGGCGGTGCCTGCGGGAAGGCCCATGGGTGGGGAAGACTGATGGACCAGAGCGGCCCCCCGCTCGGTTTCCTAGGAGCCCGCCTCGGGGCAGGACTACATCTCCCAGGATGCCGCGCGGCAGCAGGGCGGGGCTGTTTCCGCCCAGCGTGCCCCGCGCTGGGTGCTGTTGCAGCCGGAGTCGGCGCCGGAGCCGTTGCTTGGGACCCTCGCTCGCTCTGTTCCCGCGGTGAGGAGCCGCGCGCCACCCGCTTCCCGCCATGTCGGCCCAGGCCCAGATGCGGGCGCTGCTGGACCAGCTCATGGGCACGGCCGGAGTGAGTTGGGCGGCGGGCCTGACGCAGCCCGCGGACTGGCTTGGGCCGGATCGGCCGCGCTGCCGGTCGCCACAAGCGAGGGAGGCTTGAGGGGGCAGCTCCAGCTGGGGAAGGGTCAACGCCCGCCGTGGGGGGCCCATCCGGGGTCCGACCGCCCCTCTCGAGCTCTGCCTCCTGGGCTGAGCCCGCTCCCTTCTCCCCCGCCAGGCCTGGCTCCTGGGCCCGAGTCTGGTTCCCAGGACTGATCTTCGCTCCTTTGCTCGCTTCCGTCCCAGCGGGGGCCCTGGCGCCGGGGCCTGAGCCCCTCTCCCGAGCAGGGGCAGAGCCCGGTTCTCTTGCTGCCCCCTGCTGTGGAGGCTCCGTATCCAACACCTGAACTTCGCTGATGCTCCCTTAGCCTCTGCCTGCAGGGGCCCTGTCCAGCTGTGGCGCCTGTCATTATCTGTGTAGAGCAGAGCCCTCGGCAGCTGCTGGAAACATCTGCATGGTCAGAGTTACCAGAGTCTGTGATTGTTTCAGTACCTATCCCGGGCGGGAGGGGGACACATTGACTGCCCAGGTGTCTCACCAGGGCCTCTGCAGCTCACCTTTGAATAACTCGATTCAGGACTCCAGTGCCTGTTTGACACTTCTCTCTGTTTGTGTCAACTTGAGTGCCCACAGGTGGGATTTGGCTGACTCCTTTATAGGGAGCCTGGGTTTGAAATTGTGGAGCCTCTTCTTTTATAGTAATTAATCAGAGTAGCCTAGGTCTAGCCTGTGCAGACTTTCTCTTGGGACTCTTTGGAAACTTCAGCAGAGGATATGTGCTTAGTGTGCGGTTCTGTAACAGAGACAATCTAAGCCTCCCCTAAAACAGCCTTGAGTGCCTCTGCTATTGCATTGCAAGGTGAGCTGGAAGTCTAACTTTCCTGACTTAATATATAGTTATATGGAGAGACTTTCCGGCCTTAAGCTCAGAGGAAAAGCTCTGTGTTCAGTCAGTGCTTTACATGCAGAAGCATGCTAGGTAGGTTTGTATGTAGAAACTGAGCTCATACCAGTTGCCAAGGACAGGAATGTTGCATCCTATGCAAAACTATTTTCCTGCGATGGTTTGTATTTTCTTTTCTCCTGAGCTAGTGAATATTTAAACTCATTCTGGCACGTTAGCAGGGCTGTCCTGGTACTTTGCACTTTTTTTCGTAAGTGAATAAGTGCTTTTTCTTTCTTGTGTATTGAGTTGCTTTTGAATTGCTTCCCATATTTTTATTTCATACAAACTGAACAATTGTGGCCCCTCTATTTTATTTATAAAGGTTCAGTGTATCTTTGCCTGCCTACATCAATCTGCAAGGGAGTTGCAGAAAAGCCTCATGTTCATCGAGCCGTGAGTCACAACCAATTTTTAAAGCTGTTATAACAAAAAAAAGTGTTTGCTTTTTTTCACAAGTAATTTTAAGAGTGTAGCTTAGAAAGAAAGATAGAGAGAGAGAGAAAAAAACATTTTCAATAGACACTACATTAATCCTGGATGCTTTGCAAATCCTAAACTATATTCATACTTTAGTATTACACATACCTGTGTCATATACACAGATTAGCTATAAAATTGTCACATACCATTGCCACTTTGCCTTTACTTTTATGTATCATTCCCCTGACTTCCTTACTGCAGGTGTGGGCAAGAAAACTTTTCCTTTAAAACTTTTCAACAGTGGGCATAAAATTCTGCAGCTGAGGTCTTGAAGAATGCAGAAGGGTATAGTATGTGTTGGAGCTCGCAGTGTGTATTGACTAACTTAGTTTCTTTTTTTTTCTTTTTTGCTTTTCTGATATTGTCTTGTTTAAGTGGCTCCCAAGTGTAAAGTGTGTTCTGAGGGTGGGATGGTGGGGTGGGAAGTACATGTTTTGTGTTCCAGGCCGACACTTAAAAAGCTTCGTTCCTCGCATGGCCTTGGAGAAAACACTGCATATTTGGCTGTCCAAACCAATAGGACTGAAGCATTAGCTTATTGGATTTAGTAAGTAGCAGTTGCCTGTAGAAATTGCCAGGCACAGCCCTGTTTTGTGATTCATGGCCCTCTGATAGCATGGGTTTCGGTATCTTCTGCCCCTATCCTTTGTATATTTAAAAGAGAAAATAAAAAAATTGTCAGGGCTATCAGCCAGGTTGTCTTTTTTTCCTGGCTAGGCTGTCTCTTTGCAGAGGTAACAGGCCATGGTGCTATCTGGCTTTCCAGCACCGCATTTAATATGTGGTGTACTGGTTATCTAAATGCAATGTTAATATTTCAGTTGCCAATTATAGAAGTTCCAGAATACCTTATTCTCCTCTAAGCTTTTCCAAACAATCTTGGGGAACAGGAACGTCAAGTATTTTTAATCTGCATATAGAGGCGAAATGATCATACCAGCACCATCATGCTTTATCAACATTCTAATGCTTTCTTATTTAAACCAACACATGAATTTCAGGAGATGAAACCAGGCAAAGGGTGAAGTTTACAGATGATCGTGTCTGCAAGAGCCACCTCCTGGACTGCTGCCCTCATGATATCCTGGCAGGAACAGTAAGTGTCTGTCTTGGTAGTAGTAAGAGATGGTGAAATAAAAGGCAGTGGAAGTTGTTCAGATCACATCCCTGTTCCATATATACATCTTAGGAGATGCCAGTTAGGAAAGATCAGACTCTCTCTGCACATTCTCAGTGTACCTAGTGCATGAATTTCAGTATGACCATCTGTGACGCACACACGTTGCTGTTGAAAAAAATCTGCCTGTAGAATTATATGGAAGTGGTCAGAAGAGAAGGGTTTTAGTAATCCTGTACCTGGTACTAAAATAGAATAGTCTTGTCAGTTTGACATATTCGGTGCCTTTGAAACTTTCTAATGCTGATGTGGGACTTTATTAATCAAGAATTAAAAGTGGATAATGTCCATCAACATAGATTTATGGAAAATGGATAATTTCAGACAAACCTGGTATCTTTTTAAATGAGATTTGCAAGTTTGATTGATAAAGGTATTAGCGTTCATGTAATATTCTTGACTTCTGTGAGGCATTTGACTTGGTATCACATATTTTGATTAAAAATATAGAAAGATATAAAATTAACATGCCAAACATTAAATGGATTAAAATCTGGTTAACTGATAGGTCTCAAAATGTAATTGTAGTTGGGGAATCCTCGCTGAACAGGTGAATTGGTTCTTGGCCCTATGCTATTAAATACTTTTACCACTGACCTGGAAGAAAACCTAAAACCATCACTGAAGTTTGCAGATGACCCAAAAAACGAAGGAGTAGAAAATAATGAAGAGCACAGGTCATTGATGGGGCAATCTGGATTTCTTGGTAAACTTGGTGCAAGCAAACAGTGTGTTTTCATATGGTTAAATATAAATGTACCCATCTAGGAAGAGAGAATGTAGGCCATCAGGGGACTGTAGGATGAGGGACTCTATCCTGAGGAGCAGGATTTGAAAAAGATTTGAGTGTCATAGTGGATAATCAGCAGAACACCAGCTCTCAAGGTGCAGCCAAAAGGGCTAATGTGATCTGTGGGTACATAAAACTGGGGTCTCTTGAGTAGTAATAGAGAGATTTTTACCTCTGTGTTTGGCACTGGTGTGACCACTGCTGGAATACTGCATCCAGTTCTGGTGTCCACAGATCAGGAAGCATGTTGATAAACTAGAGAGGGTTCAGAAAAGAGCCACGAGACTGACTAAAAGATTAGAAAATCTGCTTTATAGTGAGACTCAAAGGGCTCAGTCTATATCTCAAAGGGTGACAATCACAGTCTGTAAGTAAAGTATCTACACAGAGAGTGAATATTTGATAATGGACTTTTCAGTCTAGCAGCGAATGGTCTAAATGTGATCCAGTGGCTGTGGAAGTGAAGTTAGACAAATTCAAACTGGAAATAAGGCATCATTTTTAACAGCGAGAGTAATTTGCCATTGAAACAATTCACCAAGAGTCAGAGTGGATTTTCTATCACTGACAATTTTAAAATCAAGAGTGGATGTTTTTCTAAAAGATCTGCTCTAGGAATTATTGTGGGGCAGTTCTCTGGTCTCTGTTATAGAGGAGGTCAGACTAAATGATCACAATGGTCTCTTCTGACTTTGCAATGTATGAATCTTAAATGGGACATGGCCACTTCCCCTTCCAGCCCACCTTCTGCCCTCAGCAGGCAGGATCAAGGCTCATTTGTGGAACTCTAAGATGTTTTTTAATTACTTTGTTTCTCTTCGATCTAATTTAATTCTCAATTCCCCATTTTTCCAGTCTCCAATCTTACTGCATGTGGCCCTGTCCTGATGGATTCCCCAGGGAACAACTTTCTTTTGATGGGGAATATATTAAAGTATTAATGGCAATTTGTAGTTCACTGTAATTTAGTTCTTAGGACTGGTTTGACTAAGTAGCATGTTAAAGTGTCAAAGCAGATTTTGTTTAATCTGCAGATGAAAGATAGAACCCAATTGCACCTCCCTGCTTTTCTAGTTTCTGCCTCCTTTCCTGGGAAAAATCTGGCTCATCTTGAGCGTTCAGTTCAAATGCATTCTGTAAGAGCAAAAAAGAGTGTAGGATTTTGATGGTGCTGATGAGACTTTATGCAATTAAAAGTATCCTAATTTGGGGTAACTGAGTAAAGATGAAAAAAATTACGGAAAATGGATGCCACCAGACAGATTGCTAAATTACAGTAAACTGAGATTATTTCAAAAGAAAATGCAACATGTCTTCTGTCATCGCCACACGAGAACTAGACTGCTGCATGCTGGAGATAAATTCAAATACTTGAATTCTTCTGTAGCCTTGCTTTCTGATGGTAAATATTAAAGTACTATAAAAGAAGTCATTTTATATTGCTGTAGCCAAGCTAAACTGCTTAAAATGCAGTTACTATTTATAGCCTTCCCTTTTATTATATGGGGGCTGAAGCTGGCATACTTGCTGCTAACAGAGGAAAGGTTCCGTCTTCCTGACATCTAAACCAGACGCATGCCCTGGGGGTGTGAATCCATTTTTCTGTGGGGAAAGTAAAATCTGCTGGGGATGTTAATTTTGAATTCCCTGAGTAGTAAATGATGCAAAGAATTCATTTAGCTCCTCCCACAACGGCCATGTCTTCCTTAAGTGCTTCTTTAACACCTCAGTCGTCCAGTGGCCCCACGGATTGTTTAGCAGGCTTTCTGCTTCTGATGTACTTAAAAATAATTACTGTTAGTTTTTGTGTCTCTTGCTAGTTGCTCTTCAATTTCTTTTTTGGCCTGCCTAATTATAGTTTTACACTTGACTTGCCTGAGTTTCTGCTCTTTTCTATTTTCCTCAGTAGGATTTGACTACCAGATATTAAAGGATGTCTTTTTGTCTCTTAACAGTCTCTTACTCTGTTTAGCCACGGTGGTGGTGTTTTGGTCCTCTGTTTTTTTTGTTTTTGTTTTTTAACTTGGGGTATATGTTTTAGTTTAAGCCTCTGTTAGGTGTTTTAAAATAGTTTCCATGCAGCTTGCAGGTATTTCACTCTTGTGAATGTTCTTTTTAATTTCCATTTAACTACCTTCCTCATCTTTGTGTATTCCCCTTTTTGAAGTTAAATGCTACTGTGGGTGGGTTTCTTTTTTCTCTGTACAAGCATTTTAAATTTAATTACATTATGGTCTCTATTACCAAGCAATTCAGCTATCTTCACTTCTTGGATTAGATCCTGTGTGCCATTTAAGACTATATCAAGAATTGCCTCTTCCCTTTGGATCCAGGACTAGCTCTCCAAGAAGCAGTCCTTACTGGTGTTTAGAAATTTTATCTCTGCATCCTAGCCTGAGGTGACATGTTCCCAGTCAGTATTGAGAGAGTTGAATCATTCATTACTATTTTCTGATATTATGGCTTCTCTGATCTCCCTGATCATTTCATAGTCCCCATCACCATCCTGGCCACATGGTTGGTAAAATAGTCTTACTGCTATATTCCTGTTGTTCAAGCATGGAATTTCTATCCATATAGATTCTGTGGTACAGTTTGATTCATTTAGATTTTTATTATGTTTGACTCTTAGCTTTCTTTCACATGTAGTGCCACTCCCCCACCAGCATGACATATTCTCTCAGTCCTACATGTTTTATACCCTAGTACTATCGTGCCCTGTTGATTATTGTTGTTCTACCATGTTTCTGTGATGCCTATTATATCAATATCTTCATCTAATACCAGGCACTCAAGTTTACCCAGCTTAGTATTTGAACTTCTGGCATTTGTAAACAAGCATTTATTAAATTTGTCAGTATTTAGTTGTCTGCCTTCATCTGATGTAATTGAATGGGACTCTTTTTTGTTTAACTAGCTCTTCAGTTCCTACCTGTATTTTTATCAGCTTCTATCCTCTTCTCTTTGCTAGGATAATAGAGTAGCCCCATTTATAAATCTTCACCTAAGAGACGTCTCTGTGTGAACCTTGTGCTGCTCTGCGCCTGTTGGCTTTTCCCCAGCCCTTACTTTAAAACTTTTCTATGTCCTTTTTAATTTTACATGCCAGTAATCTGGTTCCATTTTGGTTTAGGTGGAGCCCTTACTTCCTGTATAGGTGCCTCCTTTCCCAAAAGGTTCCCCAGTTCCTAATAAATCTAAATCCCTCTTCCAAAAATCACCCTCTCATCCATGCTTTGAGATCCTGCAGTTCTGTCTGACTGCCTCCAGTTCTTTTATTGTCACCCTCCAGAACGCTCAACTTGTCACATGGAGAAAGTGAAAGCATTTCAGAGAATGCTACTCTGAAGGTCCTGGACTTTCTTGTTAAGACAGCTGGTGAGGGAAATGTCAAATATGGTCTGTGTCCCCAAAATTTGACAGATGGTGGTTACAGGAACTTTAAGCATGTAAGAAAAGACACTCTCTCTCATCACTGCCTCCAATCCTACCATCATTTCTATTTCAGCTTCTACTTCCCATCCTAATAAGCCATCAGCTTTTTAGAAGCCAGGTATATACAAAAAATTTTGGTAGAATTTTCAGGAGTTGCTTTAGAAACCGTTTGCCTAAATGATTGCAAATTTGGATCATCCCCCATGAAGCACAGCAAATTTCAAGGTAAACATGCAGATTTTAGAGCATTTAAAAAATTGTCCTTTAAAAGAACAGTCTTCTCTGCTATAATAATTGTATGAAATTAATCATCAGCAAGTGCTTTGCTGTGTCCAGATCCCCCACACAGTATAATCTTGAATACACAGGAGGCTCAGTTCATATCAATGTGATGGTCTCAGCAGATTGAAAGCACCTCATGGAGTTGAATACATCCTGGAAAAATAGAACTGAGACGTGTAATCTGCCCCATTCATGTCAGTGAGTGTTCTTGTCACCTCCTCCCTAGTGCTTAAGAGGGGAATGATATACATCAAGCATGCCTGGTCTCAACTCCTCACCCAGTTTCAGTATGTTATGTATTCTTGTGTATGTTCCTAACATGCAAATTCTTAGTTCCTCACCCGAAAGGGCAGGGCTATCCCGGGTGCTGGCTCACATGGGGAGAATTGAAGGGGGTCTCAGATGTCCCCAAGAGGGGCAAGGCCCCCTAGATCATGGCACGTATGAGGTGGCACAGAGAGGGGCTCAGACACCCCTAGAGGGGAGAATGTGAGTCTAACCAATGCCCCTGTTCCTCCCAATTCCCCTGCCACCCACCTCTGTCTCCCCTCTCCTTTCACATGTCTAATCTATCATCTTTTCAGACAGAATTTGAGCACCTTCTGAATTTTCTGCTGTACTCAGATTCCCCCGTGCCCCCCCCTCCCCCCGCTTCCTTTGACAGGGGCATATTGTAGCAACATGCCTACTTCTTTCTTTTTTGTTTTTTTGCCCAGATTTGGATTTGGATTTACAGTGCCTTAGTATTACTCAGGTTTGATGGCTGTAATATGTCCTCTTGAGCTGTGCAGGTCCTATGAGTTGTGGCTGGCTAGCAAACCTCTTAAGCACCCTGTGTGTACATTTGTGTTGGTGGGTCCCATGCACTACCTGGGGGGTTAAAAGTCCAGCTAATCAGACCATGTACCACTCTTGGAGACCTGGTTTGATCCCTAGGTCTGCTCAAAGAAAGTTGGTAGAATCTGTCAACTTAAGAAAAGCTAGTGTGCTTTATTTCAGGATGGATATACCTTGGGAACCCTTTGCCAAAAGGATCTAAAATTTGGATCATTAAACCCACCTGGGAACCCTATGAGGCACACCAAATGTCAAGGCATCTTGAGTAACCATACAGATTTTAGAGCACTTACAAGAGTTAACCTTTAAACAGAAAGGTGCTCTCACCTTAACTGTAGCAGAGCTGGCTCTCTCCTGTAACAACTGTGGCTTGCGCCTGTTAGATTTATCTGGCCATCATGGATATTTCAAGGAAGCACGGAAAGTCATTATCCTGGGGACAGGGTGTCCACTCACTAGGCTTGCGAATGCCAATGCCAGGATGGAATTTCATTCTTCCCATTGGGCTGGTTTGTTAACAATCCACTGGCAGGAGAAACCACCTCTCAGCAATCTGATCAGACTTGTTGGTTCAGCTTCAGCTTCCATTCTCTTTTTTTTCTGTCTCATGACTGCTGAGCCTGGTTCCAGACCTGTGTGGCATAGGGAGCTGGCACAGAATTTCCCAGTGAAGAAAACTTTGTTTATGCTTTTGTGGTCCGTTCCACCTCTTGGGTTGCGACAAGCTACAGTTGTTTTGTTGTCACCCTTCAGAATTCGCAATCAAATCAGGTGGAGAAACATGGAGGAGGGAGGTAGACTATTGCACTCCCAGAGGCTGATGCTTAGCTGGAATTTCTGAGGGACTACTTGTCCTGAAGTGAATGCAGATAGCTCTGGCCTGGTGGTTGTCTAGATTGCTAGTGGATCTGCCAACAGATTGCCCTGGAACAAACAATGGCAGTATTTCTACCAGTGGAGGGACTGCAGCACTTCTGGAGGAAGTGTCGGCTGGTAATCTTTCCTAAATTGGGTAGCTCTATGAACTGATCATATAGTTTTGAGAGTGACAGAGGTGGAGTGTCACCCAGAGAATTGTAAGGGCACAAATTACCATTGTGCCTGCTAGCAAGAAACAGTGGTGAGCTGATGAAACCTGTGGCATGGCAGAGGTCTCATCCATGAGGACCTGAATTTTGTTGAATTTTTCCTTGGGCAACTCATAGCATCCAAGTTAGTTCTGAAAGATGCTCTTTGGGGTTAAGAGTTCTTGTGATGGAGTTACTGAATCTCCAGAAGAGCTCCTTTAGAAACATGTGATGCCCCAGGATCTGGATGGCTAGGCAAGTGTGGTGACCCTGCAACCAGTAGGTTGTTAAGATAGGGAGGGGGTAAATCTCAGTGCCCTGTTATCCATTTTGGTAGCCATGCTGAGACATCAATTGCATAGTCCACCCATGAAACAGATGATAGTCCAAAGGACATTGCCTGTAATTGATAGTGGTCATCCCTTATAGCATAGAAATGTTTAATGGCCGGGTAATATTGGCACATGAAGATAAGCCTGTTGAGGCCTGTGGAACTCGAAAAATTCTGGGAGATTGTTTCTTGATCAGAAAGGCCAGTGTTCTAACAGGAAATCAGCTTGGTACGCTGAAGTAAAGGCCCCCATGAAAACCTCTAGACATCTAGATTACCACAAAAAAAAGTGGAAGAGAAATCAAGGCTGTTCTGCTGATTGAAAGCAGGATGATTACCCCAAGGGAGAAAAGTTCCAAGATGCATTGCTTTTTCATGAGATCTGGAGAGAGAAGGGAGGAGTGTAGAATGAATTGGAGGACTTCTTGAAAGTGAGGTCTTGAGCCTGAGAGCTTGCCTCTCAAATCAGAGAAGTGTTATCTCTGCTTGCAAAAAATGTTGAACCTTGTTTTCAGGAGAAGATGGTTCTAGGTTGTGACTGGACCTCCTTGTCTCGTGGAAAATCCTCCTCTGGCTGGTGTTGGAAAGGAATTCTGCTAGAATGGCCCCACAGAACAAAAGGGGTGAAAGG
Source organism: Chelonoidis abingdonii (assembly GCF_003597395.2). Taxonomy (NCBI): domain Eukaryota; kingdom Metazoa; phylum Chordata; order Testudines; family Testudinidae; genus Chelonoidis; species Chelonoidis abingdonii. The sequence goes on from NC_133777.1 coordinate 38,809,764, forward strand.
ATACTCGCCAGTCTGATATTGCTGAAAGCTGTAATTATCACAAACTGACCTGAAGCCGCTCTAGATTCCCTTTGAGAAATTTGGGCTCGACACGATCGTAACATCTTACTAGTCCTTCAGGGCTTTTTTCTAGTGACTTAATCCAAATGTTACCCTGTTAAAGGGATCTTGGAACAAGGCTGCTCCTGGAAGTGGTGGCTGTATTTAAAGGCCACAGCCATGTCTCCATTTGGCAGCTCAAACTAAGAGTAAATGGCTTGATAAGTCAGAGCAGTTGTTTCATTGTTAATAACTACGATGATGTTGATGTCACAAGTAATCATTTTAAAACTGATATTTCATCTCTGTGTAGTCTGTTTTTTGTGTTAATGTGCTTACTTCATTCTGAAACTTTCAGTCCTCCTCCTCCTTTGTACCTGTTCTGCTAGTGCGTGTGACTCGCACTGCTCTCTGTTTGCAGAATAATAGAAATTGGAGCTGTCCTCCATCACCTTGGGGCTGCTGCTGCAGGATTGTTCCCTATAGATCAGACATTTGTAGGCAGTTCTCTAGGTATTTTCCTCAGTTACTGGCTAGCTAATTTAGAGAGATTTAGTTTTAACCTTAGTCCTGCTCAACCCCGCTAATCATCTGGGGGTACAGGTACATACATACAGACACATCTCTGCAGCATGACTCTGCAAGCTCTGATGGAATTTGTTCTCCATTCCTACATGGACCTTTGGCTCTGGAGCTCTCCAGACGGTAAATACACTTTTTTCCATTTAAAAAAACAAAACAACCCAAGTGCTTGGCAGTAGATGCTGATAAACTCAGGGATGAAACTAGAGGGGTTAGTTGTAAATATTTTAATTAAACCTTTAAGCCCCTTAATTTTTTGGTTGATAACTTTGGAAATAGATTTAAAAATTGGGAGCAGATGGCAGAAGTGATTGAAGCCTCTTTTGGCAAGGAGGCAGTCCCACTTAGTCTCTTGTTAGCAAGGCGGATTAGTTTTAAATCAATGCGATTTTAAATCACGTATTTTAATTTTTTTGTGTTTCTACTTTTTAGTTATTTTCCTAAAGAGAGGTTGATTCTCATTGGCTGGTAACCATTAACATATGTTGATTGCAACTAAATATAGCCTTTTACACTACATTTGGTGGTGGTTTTGTTGGTTCTTTTTGCTAACCAGGAGGGTAAACTATATCTATATACCTTCATTTAAGCAGTTGTATAACTCAGCTTATATATATTCTTAGTCTTATTCTTTTACGTTATTTATGTTAGAAAATGGGGATTGATGCATTTCTTATTTATTAAACCAATTTTTAACTGTTGATTTGTGTCAAGCCCTATTTGTGTGTGTTTTTAATTACATTTGAATTTCAATCCAAACAGCATTTCATGTTTTTATTGCATAAAACTTCCTTTAAATATGCAGGATGCATAAGAAAAGAGTTTATTAAAACATGTTTGGCATTTAAAACTAAGGAAGTATTACCTATAATTAGTTGAATTGACCTTATTGTTCCTGGTCACCATGTCCTTCAAGATTTTAGAACTAGTAGATGTCACCCTCTCATACCTAGTTTTATTCATCGACTGGAAGAGCTTTCCTGCTTTTTCAACTCCTAGTTGGTTTCCTAACTTCCAATTAACTAGTCATGGGCCTGAAGTAGTTGAATAAACTGAAGTGAAGAAAATATTCTCTCTCCACTTGCAGAAAAGGGTACTGTTGTCAAAAACTAGTTTAGCATTTCAACAAACTTTGGTTCCTGGTGCTTAGCTAGTGATTTCCACCAGTTCAGTATTTTGACTTCCTTCAAAGCTGGTCAGCAAACACATATTCCTTAATACTATTTTTTGTTTAATTTACGTGATTTTAATAATTATAGTTTATCAATTTTAAATTTAATTGTAAATAGGTTTTTTAAAATAAATGTGTAATTTAAATTAAAACACTTTTTTTATTTAAGTAGTATTTTTTTATTATTTTTATTAATCCTGCTTGCTAGTCAGGTCATTCGTATGGGCTTGTGCAAAAGAGGCGTTGGTCCAGTGGGACTTCAAATCCATAGCTGCATTAGGCTAACCCTGTGCAAGGTAGCTGTCAATGGAACTCTTAATACTACTCCACAAGTTAGTTGCTAGCAGACACGTGGACATACTGGTCACTGGCCCCATCCTTTCACCTTCGGACTGAGTTACTCTTAACTAGGAAGCAGCACCTGAGTGCTGTGGGGTTGTATTGGGTTTCCCTGGAGACTTTCTCAGTTACCCCATGCATTTTTCCTGTTGCCCTTTAATATTAGGAGTCAGATAACTAGTTCATTCTACGTGCCTCTGACTGTTGAATGATATATTTTGCTTGCATATAGTCAAATAGTTCTACTTCAGAAGCACCTGGAAGAATAATCCAACCAAACACATCTCTTGCGGCCACTTCTCATATTGGTAAATCAAGAAAGAAAATCAGTTTCTAAATTGCCTTTGCGGGTGTGATACATGAAATGAGCATTTACACAGCTGTCAGCAGTTAAATATCAGTGCTTGTTGCAGCAGTAGAAAGTTCTTACATTGACCTTATCTTTACTTTCCCATAGCGCATGGACCTGGGAGAATGTACAAAGATCCATGACTTGGCGCTGAGAGCAGACTATGAGATTGCAAGTAAAGAGAGGGACCTATTTTTTGAGCTGGATGTAAGTATTGTGATTTTTAGTTATTTGTGTGTAAACAAATCAGTGTAATTTCTGATATCAGAGCAGCAGAGTCCAGCTGACATTTCTGCTCATCTTTCTGTTTACTGTACTATTTGCTAATTTGTAGTCCCTTTCCCCATGTCAGCCTGATGCTGAATTGAAAGGGTAAAATTAATTACGGCATTTGCTAAACCTAAGAATAAAAACAGTCAAGCTGCATTCCTTTCCTGCTCAGCACTGCCACTGTTCTCAGCGAGGCGGGAAATATCATGCTGTGATGAGCTGCGAACAGGGGTGAATTCTAACATTAGAAACCTGCTCTGTGTAATCGTACCTTTGTCAGCCTGTTTTTCCACATTGATTTTGTCCATTGGAGCTGCTCAAGGGTAAAATCAATGCTAGCTTTCCCAGCCCGGCTACTCTGGCATATCTGTGTGCACCAGTTCTCCATGTAGTGGTGTTTCAGTGCACCACATCTGCCATCTAGGTGTGAATCCCCTGCTAGATCTCAGAATGTAAGACTTTGTCAAGTTACAGCCAGATCAGAACTCTTCAGAGCAGTTTTTCATTCTCTTTGCTCACATCTGTGTTCAAAATAAGGTGTAATGACCCTGCTGTAGTTACTTACCTGGGAAACGTGGGGAGGGGGACAGGGATCAGTGAAATTCCCTTCCCTAAGCATTCAAGCAGCTGTTGCCTCTGTGTTTGCCTCATCCTGGTGTCACAAGAGTCTGGCATTTGATTCTGTTGCTCCCTGCCCTAATTTCATTTCTGTTGAAATAACAGAACCCAATGCTCTTTCTACTGACTGTTTTCTATCTCCTGCTCCTTTATTAGCTCAGTATTTTTCTAGCTAAAGCAGTAAATTTGTCTTCTCAACTGTCTCATTAATTACTGGCATCCTGCCATTCCCCTTCCCCCCTTTATGAGATCACTGATATCCTGGACTCCTAGTTACCTTTGCTTTTGCATCCTACCTCTCTTCCCTCACACTAAGGCTATGGCTGTACTACAGAGCTTACAGCTGTGAATTCAGCTGCACCAATGCAGCACTTCTAGTGCGGACGCTCTAAGCCGACAGGAGAGAGCTCTCCTGTCAACTTAATTGTTCCTGTCCCCGCGAGTGGTGGTGGCTATGTCGGCAGAAGAAGCTGTCCCACCGACATAGCACTGTCTACACTGATGCTTAGGTCGGCATAACTTATGTCACTCGGGGTGGGGAAGGTGGTGGCTTATTCACACCCTTGAGCGACGTACGTTATACCACAATAAGTGGTAGTGTGTACATAGCCTAGGAAACACTGTATCCTGGCTCCTTAGAGGAGTAAACGACACTGAGTTAAAATATATATATATATATATGGTGGGGTGGGGGGTGTTAGGGCTGAGCACAACCTCCTTTGTGGGGTAGGAGCTCAAATCCCAACTGTATCACTGCTTCAAAAGACTAACAGATGAAGGGAAAAAGACAGGCTGATCTCCACCATCCATTTACAAGTGTGTGTTCCCCAGAGTGGGTGCTGCTAGCATGAGGAATATAGGAATTGCTGTACTGGATCAGGTCAGTGGGCCATCTGATCCCAGTTTGAAAATCTTGCCCTACATCCACTCGGGTAAAAAAGGAAAGCTGTGTGGTGGGTTGTGATCCGTAAAGGAATCCTCCTGGCTGGCTCTTATTAGTGAGAGAGCCAGAGCCCAGCAAGTGTTGCTTGTATAGCAAAAAGCATCCATAGTTACAGTTCTTGGTTTGAACATACACAGGCTATGGATCACCTGGAGTCCTTTATCGCAGAGTGTGACCGGAGAACTGAGCTGGCTAAGAAACGCCTGGCTGAAACTCAGGAGGAGATCAGTGCTGAAGTGTCTGCAAAGGTATCACTCTTCAGTTCAACATTTGTTCTGAGGGCCTGTGTGCACTGTTATGACTAGGCCTATCTATGGTAAAATGTGATTTCTAAAACAGGAGATCTAAGTTACTTTTAAGCTGCGTGCTGCACAGCAGGCTATCAAGGGCCACGCAGACGGGGAGAGGTGCCTCTCCCTGGCCCCAGCCCCAGAGCTGCCCTGGCTGGGGAGAGGTCAGTGAAACTTGCAAGGCTGGTTCAAGCACCTGGATGTTAGGCCCTTCCCTGTGTAATTATTTGTTCCATCCCATTTGTTAAAACTTCAGGTGGAGGTGTTAGCAAATGCTAGGGAGGGAATCCTCCAAGGGAGCTGTCATCCATGCACAGGGGGAGTGGGCCTGAAGGAAGTTCCAGTCATTGTTAAAAGATCCTAGTAGTGGTGGGAGGCAGGCAGGAACAACAAGGGATAGAAATTGGGATCTGGAGGGAAAGGACAGTTTTCTCCCCTCTCTGGGGGAGGACTGCAGGCCACTGGAACCAGCACTGGGTCATGGTGGCGATGGAATAGTTTATTGTAGGTCCCTGTGTATCTGTAGCTATGAATGCAAGTGAAGGATTCATTGCCTGCAAATCCCACAAGCTTTACAGGGTTCTTTATCTTATTAAAGCAAACTCCTCTCTTTAGGCAGAAAAAGTTCATGAGCTGAATGAAGACATAGGAAAACTGCTGGCTAAAGCTGAGCAGCTGGGAGCTGAAGGAAATGTGGATGAATCCCAAAAGATCCTGATGGAAGTGGAGAAGGTCCGAGCAAAGAAGAAAGAAGCAGAGGTTTGCCAATATCAACACTTACTGTGTTCCCATGTTTTATGTAATGGTGAACTGAATTAGTAAACAGAGCACATAGCAGCCAGCTGGGCAGCCTCCCCTCTCCAGCTGCACAGTGAGCTAGCAAGTGATTGGTCTCAAAGAATGAAAGAAGATGAGATGTTCTCTCTAAGCTTTCATCTGTCTAACAATGCCTGCTGCAGGGTTTCTTTCTTTAAAGCAGCTGGTACTAGACATGATGAGAGAGCAGATACTGGGCTAGATGGACCATTGGTCTGATCCAGTCTGGCAGTTAGCAGGTGCTTTTTAGGTCTTTTTTTTAAAGCAGGAGGTTGGTTGCACAGTAATAGTAATTTCTTGCACAGATTTACTGGAGTGTTAGAAGTGGTCCAAATGTTGAGAATGAGATTCCTGTTTAAATTTAAAGTACTCACTCCAAGCTTTCTGAGGGTTGCATGTGTCATGTATGTGTTAGGGTGGTTTCCTCTGGTTTTGAGCTGTCTCTGCCTCTCCGCAGGAAGAATACCGCAATTCCATGCCCGCATCCAGTTTCCAGCAGCAGAAGCTGCGCGTCTGTGAGGTCTGCTCAGCGTACCTTGGTCTCCATGACAACGACCGGCGTCTCGCTGATCACTTTGGAGGCAAATTACACTTGGGCTTCATTCAGATCCGTGAAAAATTGGACCAGTTGAGGGTAATCAGTTATATTTTAAACCCCATCCCTCCACCTTGGCCAGCAGTGGCCCGACAGCTCTCCTGTGAATACTTATTCATTTAATTTGTTTTGTAACCTGCTGGCTTTGGTTTGTATGGAAATTCTACACAGTCTTTGTTCTGAAACACGCTGAATTCAAGATCGATGAAACTCCAAGTGGAGGTTTGCCTAACCTCGCTTCTGGTTCAGCCCTGTAATGTCTGCGTAACTGAAATTGTACCCATAGAGGAACAGGGCAAAGAATTACACTAGACTGGCTTCCTCCTTACATCAATGGGGCTCTTGGTATGTTCTGAACTGGAGTCCGTAGGACTGGGCCACAATTTGCAGTGGGAAGTCTGTCATTTGTTTTAAAAATGATACATATATTTTTTGGCTTTTAGTGTTTTTTTTTTTTTATAAAGCACTCAGACCAACTGGTGAGATGCTGTACCAATGCAAAGTGTGTTTACAGAGTGCAGACAATGAAGGTCTAAGTGAAGCAGAAGCTGAAGTATTGATGATGGAAGGATTTTCAAAACATGAGCTTGAAGTGAAGTTGGATTCACAGACAGTAGCTTGGCTCATGTGAATGGTAGAACTGACACTCAGCCAAGTCAGTCATGTCACAAACCTTACAAGTGAACTGGTGCTTTCTGCTTGCTCGGATCAGGGTTCTCCATTCTGTGATATGGTTGAGTATTTGTATTATAATGAGGCCTAGAGGCACTAACCAAAATCAGGATCCCCTTGTGCTAGGTGCTTTACATACAAACAGTGAGAGAAAATCCCTGCCCCACAGAGCCTACAGCCTAAACAGCTAATGCTACTGCTAACAGTCACAGGCACCCAGAGCTGTATGACTTGCACTGGTATACGTTAGTGATGCTTTCAACGGATTTAGGGGAAACACAGGACTTTGAATGGAGGTCCTAGCAGGCAAGTAAGCAACTGCTTTTGAGGTGTTAAATAATCTGTAACAAAGTCTGTACCATCCATGTTTTGTCTCGTCTCATAAGCAGTTCTTTATATCCTCACATCCAGCATAAACAGGGTGACATGGGTAATTATAGGCCTTTTAGTCTGATATCGATCCTGGGCAAGGTAATACATACTGGACTCAATTAATAAAGAATTAGAGGACAATAATATAATTAATGCCAATCAGCGTGGGTTTGTGGAAATTAGATCCTGTCTGATTAACTTGATGTCTTTTTTATGAGATTTACAGGTTTGTTTGATAAAGATAATAGGGTTACTGTAATAATATACTGCGACGTCTGTAAGTTATTTGACATGATGCCGCACAACACTTTTTGATTAAAAAACTCAGGTGGTAAAAAATTAACATGGCACACATCAAATTGATTAAAAGCTGGCTAGCTGATAGGTTTCAAAGTGAAATTGTAAATGAGGAGTCTATGGGGATGTTCTATGGCCTGTGTTAGGCAGGAGGTCAGACAAGATGATCGCAATGGTCCCTTCTGGCCTTGGAATCTGAATCCCTTTCAAGCCAATAAAGAGATGACATGATGTGTTGGAAAAGCAAATGTTGCACAAATCTATTGAATTACTGCATTTTGCCTCCAACTGCAAGGTCTTCCCGCTGTCTTAGTTTACTCCCTTGTTGTGTGTCTAACGCAGCGTGTGAATTCTTTCTCAACTTAGAAAATGGTGGCAGAAAAACAGGAGAAAAGAAACCAAGATCGTCTGAGGCGGAGAGAAGAGAGAGAGAGAGAGGAGAGAATGGGCAGACGGTGAGTGAAAGCAAGTGAGCCCCTCTGCAGGGATGGGCTGTAAAAGAGTGCAGCTCTCCTAATTGTGGCTGTTACAAGAGGCCTGAAAATGACAGACAGATCCTTTCCAAAATAATGGTGTCATTAAGGGCTAAGTTGTTGTCTCTGTGTAAGCTCCTAGGAGTGCACTTGATTAATAAAAAAAAAACAAAAACCACTATATAGACTTTTTTTTTTAATCTTCAGCTGCACTGCTGAAAGCTAGAGGCTCCTAGGAACTTTCAGGCATTTGGTGGCTTATCCCTTGCTTAAGAAACCAACTCTGAACCACACGGCTTCAACTATGGCCCAGTCTCTATCCTTCTGAAATTAGTAAGAAGGTGCTGCTGGTTCTGCTCAAATAGCTCCTGCCATGCACTAATTCCATGAACAGACTTCAGGTGAGGACATTTTAGTGAAACAGCACCAATCTGTGAGTGAAGATGTCAAGGCAAGGAGCAGATGGCAGCCATCTTCGCTAATTAAGAACATAACGGCCACACTGGATCAGACCAAAGGTCCATCTAGCCCAGTATTCTGTCTTCCAACACTGGCCAATGCCAGGTGCCCCAGAGGAAATGAACAGAACAGGTAATCATCAAGTGATCCATTCCCTGTTGCCCATTCCCAGCTTCTGGCAAACAGAGGCTAGGGACACCATCCCTGCCCATCCTGGCTAATAGCCACTGATGGACCTATCCTCCGTGAATTTATCTAGTTCTTTTTTGAACCCTGTTACAGTCTTGGCCTTCGCAACATCATCTGGCAAAGAGTTCCACGGGTTTTGTGCGTTGTGTGGAAAAAATGCTCCCTTTTGCTTGTTCTAAACCTGCTGTCTACTAATTTCATTTGGTGACCCTTAGTTCTTGTGTTATGAGGAGTAAATAACACTTCCTTATTTACTTTCTCCACACCAGTCATGATTTTATAGACCTCTATCATACCCCCACTTAGTTGTCTCTTTTCCAAGGTGAAAAATCCCAGGTTTATTAATCTCTCCTTTATATGGCAGCTGTCCCATACCCCTAATCACTTTCATTACCCTTTTTCTGAATCTTTTCCAATATATCATTCTTTGAAATGGGGTGGCCACATCTGCATGCAGCATTCAAGATGTGGGCATGCTATGGATTTATATAGAGGCAATACTATATTTTGTCTTACTATCTATCCCTTTCTTCAGCAGCCTTTCATACCTTACCAGTGAGGTGCTTTTGACTTACCTTTGGACACAACAGGAGTGCCAGGAATCTTCCTGCTATGGTTCTGCTCATTACTGTTTGAGAAATCCCAGAGGCTGTTTGCTCTTCTTGGTGGCTTTCAGCTGTGGGTGGTTCTTGTTGCCTCTTGTTCAGTGTGGATGTAGATACCCTAGGGGAGAGCGAGACAGCGTGAGCTATTGTGTTTGTATGCTGGTGACCCAGAAAGAACGCTCTTCCTGCTTCCTCCAGTGTGACTGACAGACAAAGATATTGCATGGAAACCAGCTGGCTTAAGCTCAGCCTGGACATGATCATGCCTGTTTGCAGGGGGCAGCCTCGTGAGGGGAACTGGCAACATCTGAGTGCCCTATCAGTTGGCAGCGTCTCCCCATTCACTGTGAAAATGGTCCACAGTCTCAGGGCATTACTGCATACATCTCTGCAACGAGACCCCCAACATGGTGTCCAGAAAATCCTTTTGTTGCCTTTGGATGGTCAAAAACAGAGCTCTCTGCTCTCATCAGAGACCTTGCTTCAATCGTCCTGCTTTTGTGGCAGCTAGGAAGTGCTGCTGCAATGTGCTTTACCTTGGACCGATCGGGGGGTTGCCCAGCAGGCACTGATGTGGCTGGTGGATGAGGTCACTGTGCTGGCTGCCAGGATTGCACCCACAAAAATGCAAGGTGCTGGTTCCTAAAAATGAAACCCTAAATGGCTTATGGTCCAGCTTCCTCCTGGTAGCCCCCTCTCTGACCCACCTCATGGTCGTAGCGTCCCTGGTTGCTGTCGTGTGTCTATTTAAGGAGAGTCCTCTCCATAGTAGCCTCTCAACTGTGGAGCTTGTTTCTGCCAGAAACTCACCAAACCCGACCTGGCTGCCTTGAGAAAATACTCAGTTTCTTTGGTCAGACTGTCCCACAATCCTGGCTCAGTTCCCCCAGAGGCTGCCTCCTCTTAGCTCTTCCTTACTTATATCCTTCCAAAAGCCTGGTTCCTAAGGGTCAGGAGGGAGACGCAGGTTAATGGCTCCTTAGGTGTGGGATTGCTGGTGTGCCAGCTGTTCGTGTTGGATCCCATGCCAGAGCCAGCTGAGCATGATGCTTCTGGACATACACAACGCTATACATGCTAAGTGCTTAAACTGTTGGCCTGGAACCTCACTTGGTACCTGCATGCTCCCCATATGGCTTTGTCTGAGCAGATACCACAGCCCTACTTCAGCCTTTGACTCATACAGAGCACACATTCCCACCCGTCTGAAAGTTCAGGCCTCTTCCGGAGAGTCGGATAGTGGTCAGTACTTTTGAAGGGAAAATTATCTTCCTAAAGCTGTCAAATTCCATACCTGTTAGAGCGTGACATTTTTATTTGAAGATACAGTAGGGAACACCAAAAATTATCTTAAACCTCGTTTGTCTATAAGAAGGCTCTGCTGTTCTGTTTGTCAAGTTGAGCTACATCATGGGAGCAAGACGATGTTGATTTAACTTTTCTCATGTATCAGCTGTACCTTAAGCCCAGCTTGTCAGCATGTGCTAAATCTATGTAGCTCCAAGTTCAGTTCCAACCTTGGTACTGTTCTGTTAGCAGAATTCCCTTTTTCTTTTCCAGTGCTATAATTAACTAATAATTCCTTGTTGCTAAGTCATGATACATACTGACTTCATTCAGTAAATGCACCCTCTCAGTAAAGTCCCTTCCTGAGTATGGGGTTCTGTCCTCTTAGCCAGGTGTTCTTTGTTTAATAATGTCCATTTAAAACAAGACTTCACCCTTCACTCAACATTTCTTTCATGTAATTTTCTGTTAATGGATGTGTGCAAGGTTAAACTGCCAGAATGGAGTTATTGCAGAACTAAAGTTGAACATGCAACCTTAAGTCTGAGCTACTGTGCAACTCCTTACGATAGCTTTAAAATTCATGGTCCCAAGAAATCTCAGCTACATGTGTCTAAGGCAGTGACTTTCAGTCTACGAACCCCAGGTTCAAAACCACTGTTCTATAGTAATGACAACCTTAGACGTAGTCTGCAGACTCTCAGGTCCACGGACCACAGGGTGAAAACCACTGGTCGAAGGTGGTAGACAAATGATGAGATGTTAAGACTGTACATAACAGAGGGCAGCTTGCATACTTAACACTACAGTGAATGGGGGTGTGTTGGTTTTGCATTTAATTATTGTTACGTGGAACACCCGAAACCAAGTTGAACGAGTGCAGTTTTTTGGAGTTGAACAAGCCATTGAAATACATCTGATTTCCACTATGCTGGTGGCCGCAGTTGAGGGGGCAAGTTACTCAGTGTCCTTGAGAACAGCAGTGTTATAGAATGAGGGATCTTACGAAAACCTGTAGTGATGTCTTTGTTGTTCACTCTCTGAAATAAACTTTGCTCTTCTTTCTAGGTCTGGCTCCAAAAATAGAGATCGCAGAAGGTGAGTATGTAAATCTTACGAAGGCTTCTTCAAATGCAGCATGTGCATGTGCTTGTTCCTGCCTAGTTTAATGGTGTTTGGTTCCTGGGTATGATAATCAGAAGCCTAGTAATACTTTCAGTAGCTGCTGTGATTTCCCAGACCCACCTGTTACCCTCATTTGAATGAAAATGGGAACTGCCACAAGTGCTCTTTCAGGACCGTACACTTCCCTAGTCTCTAAAAGTGATCTGTGTGGGCAGAGGAATGTGGTAACTTGAGAGAAAAGAAGTGCCAACTAGTCCAGACATCCAGGCACTGGGCACATTAACTCCAGCATTTAAACAAGTGAATATGCCGGATTCCTGTTTGCAGTAGATGTCTGTATCGTTTGTGTGCACAGAGCTTTGCAGTCCCTGAATGGAAAGCGCTTTGTAAGTACAAAGTTGTTGGGATTCCTGCAACTGTAGATGGATTCCGGATGTCCCTGGCACATCCAGTACAATGGCATTCTGTGCCAGGAACAACTTTGTGATCATTTAACTTTTCTCCCCACTTCCTTACAAATATATTGTCACCCTTTGCTGCTTGTTTTAGGACAGATTGAAATGAGTTTACTTTTTAAGGTGCAGCATTTTCATAGGAAAGAGTTCTTTTGCAGTCCTTCTAAAGATCTTGCATGGCACTTCCGATAGCCATTTATTCCTCAGCTTCTCTTCCTTTAATGTGTGGATCCGATTTCTGACTGCCGCACTGTAGCTGTGCGCTTTATCAGCATGTGTTTGAATGGACATTGAGGTTAGGAGCTTGCCAGCTGGTTTCCTGTTTGAAATTTACCAGCTTTGGGTTCTGGTTGATTGCCCTCCGTCCCAGGATGGTGTGTGCTTCCTGGGCTGGGCTGCCTTCTATGTTAGGAAGGATGTATAGTGAAGCACAACTGAAGTTGGCTGTTGCTGTCTCTTCAGATGCACTGTTACTCTGGAATGCCCCTGTCTTACCTCCCTGTCAACATGGTCATCTCACGTTTACAGAACCTTGGGGTTTGAAACAGCTTGTTTGTTCTCTCAGATCACGATCTCGGGACAGGAGACGAAGGCGCTCACGATCCGCTTCCCGTGAGAAACGGAAGTCCCGCTCCAGGTCCCGAGAGCGAGATAGACACAGACGCCATCGGAGCCGCTCACGCAGCCACAGCAGAGGTCACCGCCGGGGTTCCAGAGACAGGAGTTCAAAACACAAGTATGTACTCTCCTTCACACAACACCACCAGCAGGGGGAGCCCTTCTGTGGGAGTCCTTGATGTTGTGAATGGCCTTCCACCCAGGTGGAGTGGGGCTAACCTTAAAGTTAGGAACTAAAGCATGTAGGACAGTGGTTTTCGACCCTTTTTTCCTTTGCAGACCCCTAAAAAAATTTCAAATGGCAGTGTGGACCCCTTTGGAAATCTTAGACATAGTCTGCAGACCTTCAGATTGAAAACCACTGTTCTGTAAGAACTGTGACTAACCCCCAAGCCTGTGACGTTCTTCCTCATGGTCATTTGCAGATGATGGTGCCAGGGAGCAAGTTGAGGCATGATTGCTGTAATGGAGTCTCAGCTTAGAGATGTGTGTCTAGAGGAGAACCTTTGCTTTCCTTTTTGAATCACAACGTGAGGGCCCGCTGCTAGAGAAACCTTTCCCTCACTCACACCATTATAGAAAAAGGCCAAAGAGCCTGCTGGGGCAAATCTGGAACGTCCCTCTTGGCCTGCTAAAAGCAAAGTACAAAAGGGATGTTTGGGCATCAGCATACCATGGGCTGGCTACTGCTTGCACAGCTGCCTCCTGGTATGGTTCTATATCATCTCAGCATTTAAGGGGGTCTCAGACACATGTTCTTTTCTGGTGGGTTGTCATTGGGAAAGGGGTAAATTGTGTGCTGGAGCCTGGACTACCTCTTGATGGTCTCTGGCATGTTCTGGCAGGAGGGATGGATGGTTCTCTAGGAATTCCTGTGTTCTGGGAGGGCAAGGGGACTGCAGGAGTTATGGCATTTCCCCTTTACTCCTCTCTTCCCTCAAGGTCCCATATTACAGAAGAGCTTGATGTGTCTCTTTGGGAGCTGGCCCCTAAAACAGTCCCTGGGTTATTGGAAGGCTGGGAGCAGGCATCTAAGTAATACTAAATACTCTGCACCTCAAGGGACGAGCGTGCTCCCTTGCAGTACTCGTAAGTCCAAAAGCCAAAGACCTAAATGCTGATCCTGTGTGTGCACGCATGTCACCAGGTTTTTTGCTGAAGTCAGCCATAGCATGCTCTAACCATGCTCTGGACAGCTTGAGGAAGCTGTGTTTAGTACTGCATCCCCTTCTTGAACCCACCTCAGTACAATGCAAATGATATACAACGCATTATGCACACATGGTGCTTGTGCGACTGCTAGCTCAGGAGCTACGGGTAATAAGAAGGGTTTTTACAGATATGTGAAGGGGGAGGGAAAGGATCAACAGAGAGAAAGTAGGCCTGTTAATAAAGAAGGGGGGGTTGAAAATAATGTTGACTCACAAATGGCTGAGATACTAAAGTCCTTTTTTAAATCTGTCTTGAACATGAAAAATAAAGAAAAGAAGTTTGGACAATTAGGAAGTGAGGAAGACCCTGTAATAACTATTGCTAAAGAGCAGGTAAGGGAATACTTCGGAAAACTTCAACATATACAAACTAGCCCCCGTGGATAACATGTGCCCCATAGGAATTGGCTAACAAACTTATTGTTCCAGTGACAGGCATTTCTGAAAACTCATGAACTGGGGAGGTTCCAGAAGATGGCGAAAAGCCAGTGGCAATTCAGTTTTGTAAAAAGGAATTAGTGAGCCTGACAATTATGGTTCCATAGCAAAGCAGAGCTCTCCAAACGTCTGGAAACTAATGGAATTATGGGCGAGGGGCTAAAGAATACACTTCAAACAGGCTAGCTTGTTTTGGGGGCTGAATGACTGAAGTAGAGATGAAGACAAGATGATGGCTTTGATGTATCTGGGTTCTTTTGAAAGTGTTTGATTATAGTGTCTCAACCTTACTTTCTAGAGTAATTGAAGCTTGCGTGTAAATGAAACCCTATGCCAACCTTTTGTGACTTTCAAGGAAATGTTTCTCTATCGTAGGAGCTCTAGAATAAAATGCTTCCCATGCCCTCTGAAGGTACCGGAGGTGTAAAAAACCTGATGGGAATAGCACCTCTTGAAGGGTGCTCGATGACTAGTTGACTCTTAGCATGGTCACTACTGGAAGATTGGGCTTAAGGAAGCTAGTTTACTTAATTCTGCCTAGGCTGAAGTAGTCAAGCCTTGATTAAAATCCTAGCTACCTCATGATAACATGTGCTAGCAGAGTGGTCCCTGAGTCCAAAATTACAGCTGTGTTTTGAACAGAGGATGCTGGCAAAACTGACAGTTCTCAAGAGGCAAAGTACCAAAAGCCCACGACTACACAAACATTTGAGCACAAGGAGGAGAGTCAATTTAATGTAAAGGAGCACTCTAGGCAGGAAGCCACTTCACCAGAAGTGCTGTAAGAGAACCTGAAATAGAGCTAAAGTGAGAGGAACCATACACACTTCTACTGTTGCCCTGTAGGCAACACCCTAAAGAGTCTCTTGTGTCAAGTGATTTAAGGGAAGAGTGACAAAACCTACACATTTCTCTTACCACTGAGAAATGTTACCTCAATTCACATTTTTCCTTTGGTTTGTGCACATTCAGAGGAATTAAGGTTTTTCTTGCTTTTTTTAAGTGCTTAGCAACTCATTTTGTGTTTCCAGTGTTTGAGAAACTCTTACCACTGAGAAATGTTCCTTGACTTCCACAAACAGTCAGATGATGGTGGCTGTTACACAAAGCTCACCGGAGACTGTCTGATCTTTCAGTTCACTGCAGGGTGACCTGTAGTCCTGACCTAGCATTATCTATGCATGTACCTCCTGAGACATACTTTATTTCCTGATAGGAACAGCTCTTTGCCATCAAGTGCACATTCATGAATGCTTTTTGAGGCAAAATGTTACAGTGGTTTGGTTTGTACTTCAGATCCTCTAGAGACCGATCTTCAAGAGAAAAGTCACGAGACAGAGAGAGAAAAGAGAAGAGCTCTTCTGAAAGACGGCATGAGAGCACAAATGGCAAATCTCGTTCCAAGAGATCGGAAGAGAGAGAAGCTGGCGAGATCTGAACTCAAATGATCTGTATTGCACTGTAAATAGTCTGATAAACATTCTACAACAAGCCTAAATTTCCCATTTATATTTACTGAACACAACTCATCTTTTGTAGTTTTGAATTTGTATTATTTGGCAGATAGCTGTGAGTTTGTAGAGATACAGTGTTACGTACTGGTTACCAGGATTTTGTTTTAGTAGGAATAAATAAATCTGATGAATTGACTTCAACACAGGTCAGTGATTTACATGTGTTGATTGGCATGACCTAAGGAATGCAGCAATTAGAGCTAGTGCTGTGATTGGAAACGTAACCTGCTGTATCATTTGTAACACTGATGCCCTTTTGGAATGTCCACTTGCCCCTTCACACAATTGGAGTTTGAGATCATCAGTAGCACTGGTGCTACCTCAATTCACATTTTTCCTTTGGTTTCTGCACATTCAGAGGAATTTAAGGTTTTTCTTGCTTTTTTTAAGCTCTTAGCAACTCATTTTGTGTTTCCAGTGTTTGAGAAACTTCTCTATTCCAGCTAATTTAGGACAAACAAAACTAGCCTCTAATTTCCGGCTTAAACAACTCTAGTTCATCTTCATGACAATGACCAAAGTACCTGGGGCACAATACTGAGATATTACTAGGGATAGGCCCAAGCATATTTACACATACCTACTATAAAAAGGCCTGTGTTCAAGTGAAACACAATATCTGGATTGATCTCTTTGTAACGGAGTTCAGTCATGCTTAATGGAGGTAGCCTTCCAATCAGGGTGGAGCAGAATTGTACTTTGTACTTGTGATGGCACTGTGAGCTATGGCCTCTTAAGACAGAAGGTTGCCTAATAAGGGTGGGCCCTTGGCCTGGTTTCTGTGTGTATGAATTTACACTGAACTGACTTATCTCATTGGTGCTTACAGCTGAGGTGAAAGGAGCCTGGACTACAGTGTGGGAAGAATCAAATACCTGTAACTAGATGAATTTTAAAATTAGGGAGGAAAAACTTCCTCGGAGTTCACTGTGCCAGCCACAGTGGCAATCACAAGGCTCGTGCTATTGTGAGACTTCCCACAGAATAATTTAGCTGAAGCAGTTAGTATGTGCAGAATCAGGAACTAAAGTAATGTAACTCCAGCCACTGCTGTCCAGTTTTGACTTCCCAACCTACTCATTAATTAGGTTAGGCAGGTATCTGAAATTAACAGTTAAATCTTACCATTTTTCCGTAGTGGAAACTTAAGGTATTTGTAAATACTAATGCATTAGTGTGGCCAGCGTGTTAGGGTTTTCCAGCCTTTTTTTTTTCCTTGCTGAGCCTCTGATAATTCACTTAACTTTTCAATTTCCTTTAATTTGCGGGGGAGTGGGGTTTTTTGGTTTTTGTTTTTTGCAGAGGTGCAGGAGTTGTCCTTGGTGTGTTAGTCTTCTAGATGCATGTTTAGGTATTGCGGGGGAATCTAGTTCCTTTTTGTTTTACAACTAATACTGCATTTAAATTATTGTTTTGTAATCTCTATACATCACAGTTGGTGAGCTCCTGCTTTTCAGGGCTCTTATTTACAAGGTCATCATTAGAATAAATTAACCTGTGATGAGGGAACGTCACACAGGTTGGCAGCTGAATGATATGCTGGGCTCAACTCTTGTCTTCAGTTACACCTGCAGCTCCTGTTGAAGCCAATGGCAGGGGTATACATGTTGCTTAGAGCAGGGCCTGGCCCAGCATATTTCCTTTCCAGGAACACAAAGGCTTTAATAACAAATAAAACTCTAAAGCTGATCACACAAGTGTAATGGAGTGTTAGAAAGGAACCCACCGTGCATTGATTTGTTGTATGTTGCGGTTTATCATGTTGGAGCATTTTGTTTTTTATAGCACCTTTGCTTATGAGGAGTTTTGGTCTAAGTATAAAAATGTAAGTAAAATATGCTGTTCTCTTGCCAGTCTTACTCACATTAAAGATTTATGTTTGTGGATTGGAGTGGTACTCTGGCTTTTGTGTACAAGTCTGGTGTCTGCACTCTGCTGATTTGCACTGACATGGTCCCTTTTAATGGATCCCAAAGCCATTTACCTGACCAGTAAGTTCTGCAAGTTACTGGGTCACTGTAAATTTTGGAAAAATCATTGCATAATCACTCTAGAGACCAGCACTGACAGCAATCCTGCTCCATGTCATGGGGAATGTAATGCCTCTTATGTCTGCAAACCACTGCTGCTTTTATATTTAAATGTTTGGAAATTGGTAAGAGTGAAAACAAGCTGTTGCATAGGGAAAGGTGCGGCTTCCTTTGTGGTGCATTTCAAATGCTGAGCTACTGCCACCTCCTGAAGTGAGTGCTCAATGGGTAGAGACTCTGTTCGTTGCAATTCAAGGCAATTCTTTATTGCATTGGCCAGAACTGTCTCTGTACCTGCCTGTTGCTGTCACCCAATCCAAAAGGGCTGTTACTGTGCCTTTCTACAGCATATGCTGGTCACTATTGTGTTGCATTTTCAGTGCCAATGTATTCACCAAGTGCACCATACTTCACCTATAAATAAAAGGAGGGAATTGTTGGCACTTCAGATGTTTTACTAAGCAAATGAAGTAATGCTGATGCTTTTCCTTACTAACTAGCTTGGTACCTGTATGTGGTATGACATCGTGGTTAAAACTAGCAAATCTGTGCAAATACTGCAGCTTGTCAAATACACTGAGCAAGGATTCTGCTAGAAACACTGAGGCAAGTGTCAATGCTATGACTTGCGTACTGTTCTCCTGGCCAGTGTGTTCAGCTGCACTTCCACTTTTCTTCTCTTACCCTCTCAGCTCCGAGCATGTGGCTACTGCTGAAGGGGTTAAAACATAAGATACCAGCCTAAATCTCCACATCACTACCACCTCCCCCCATGATAGGTGGTTGAGGAATAGATCTTCAGCTGTGACTAATCTGGCCTGCCTTTTAAGCTTTCTGGTACTATCTAGCATGGGACTAGAACTGAGAGACTTATTTCATCTTGTTCATGCAACTGCCCCTTTTTCAGGGCATTTTAACATAAGCTCTGTCTATGCACTTAGTTTGCAGCAAGCAGTGGTGCTAGGGTGGCTAGATGTCGTGATTTTATAGAGACAGTCCTGATTTTGTGGGCGCTTTTTTTTTTTTTTTTTTTTTTTTTTTCATGGTTCTTGTACCTCCCACACCCTGTCCTGATTTTTCATATACTTGCTGTCTGGTCACCTAGGGATGCATATCTAACGTAGCTCTAAGCCAGCCATACATTAACTGGGTCCCTGTTGGACCTGGCAGCTGTGCACTGAGTTCCCTAGTGTGCTCTAATTTACTCCATACATTCAAGCAATATATATTATAGTGACAGTGGGACTTCTAGTGCAGGGTGATGAGTCCATGCAGATAATTTGCACCAGGACAGCAGGCCAGTGCAAGGGTAGATTTACAACCAGATTGCCATGAACTAAGTGTTCAGCTAGACTCACAAGTCCCTAGTGAACTGTGTCCAGTTGTGATGCCCACAATTCAAGGATGTTGATAGAACTGGAGCTTGAAAGCTTGTCTCTTTAACTGACAGAAGTTGCCGTCCAATAAAATATATTACGTCACCCACCTTGTGTCTCTTATCCTGATTACCAACATGACTCTAGCAACACTGCAAAACCAATGCTTGCTCTCAGTCTCATAATGGCGATCTCTGCAGTGACAAGGATACATTTGAAGCTTAAAACATTCTTTCAGCACTCACTCCTGTTGCTGAAACTGCCAGTACAGTTTGACAGGTGATACAGCCCGGACAATCCATTTTTTTTGATGTCCCCGTAGTTTATATGTGCTTTTTTCTTATGCAGACATGGCCATCGCTGTAAATGACCAAGAACTGTCCCCAAGCCCTTCTTTTTGCAAGCTTTCCTTCGCTCAGATAGCTCTTCTTTTTTGGTAGATTTCATGAGCTTTATGAGTTCCAAAGCATCATCAGATATTCAATTTCAGATGTTCTGACATATTCATATGACATCATTATTGGCAAGAGGTTGCAGGAGACCAGGCTGTCTGCGGAAAAGCGTTGATCTATAATGTGGGTACTGTGTGTGTTCCATGAGCTTGAGAACGACAAGACGAAGACATTTCCATTTTTGGGTCACATTTTGGTAAATTAAACGTTGCCTTGATTTTGTTGTCCTCTGAAAGTAGGCGTTGATCTCTAGAGTGCCTAAGGTACATAAATGAGGAAAATTAATTTTTTCAAAAGATGTCTTGTTTTTCATTGAAGAGACATTGATGTTTCTAGTTTGCATTTTAACCGCAGTATCATAAAAATCACCCATAGACCAGTGTAATCATTGGATCATGGGTCAGACCAAAAGTCATCTACCAGCTATCTCGCTTCTGATGTGGCCAATTGCCAGTGCCGCCAGAGAGAATGAACAGAGCACGTAATTCATCAAGCGATCCATCCTGTTGCCTCTGATCCCAACTTCTGGCAAAAGAGAGCTAGGGAACCCCATTCTCTGACCCATCTTGCTAAATAGCCATTTGATGGACTATCCTCGTATGAATTTATGTAGCTCTTTTTTGACCTAGTTAAGTCTTGGCCTTCACAACGTCTCTGGCAAAGAGTTCCCGCAGGTTTGACTGCATTGTGTGAAGAAATACTTCCTTTTGATGTTTTTTAAACCTGCTGCCTATTATTTCATTTGGTGATCCCTAGTTTTGTGTATGAGGGAGTGAATAACACTTCCTTCTTTACTTTCTCTACACAAGTTCATGATTTAGTAGACCTCTGTCATAGTAGGTGTTCTTTCCAAGTTGAAAAGTCTGTCTTTTTCAATTCTTCTCATATGGACAGCTGTTCCATACCCTGAATCATTTTGTTCGAAAGGCAACCTTTTTGTTCAATTCCAATATATGTTTTATGAGATGGTGTCCACCAACATTGTACACAGTATTCAAGATGTGGGTCCACCATGGATTTAGAAAAAGTCATATTGCCTCTATATCATCCATATATCTGTCCCTGTCTAATGATTACCAATATTGTTTTGTTTCTATTCTTTAGATATCAAGCTTTCCAAGTTATGGTAGAGATTGCACATTCTTTCAATGAGTCTTCAACTGCCAGTGCATGGGTAGAATAATGACCTCCCTGCAATATTACATCTATTGCCTCCTAAGTTTAGCTTCTTCAACCACATGACTCAAATCAGTTCATTCTTGGTCTGTATCTTTTTGAGCAGCTTCCCTGACAAGTAAATTCTGTGTTTCCCCTTTATTTTGAATTTGTTATGCTTGTTCTTCAGTTTCCTGGTCCTCACGTTTGCTCCATTACTGTAATACAACATGTGTGCCTTGGAGTGATTCCATATATAGCAACAACTTTAAGAATAACTGATTTTACATATTCAGAGGTGTCCCCTCGATCACTTTCTTATTTTATAAAGCAAATAAGATCACAGTGTTTTTTTAAATTAGTGAGCTTAAAAATATTTTAAGCATAAGCCAAATTTTGTTTTACTGACAGAATTGTGGTTCAGATTTAATTCTGGTTCAAGTAAAAATATTGGTTTGAAAGGGTTCTGGGGTGACTTGCTGCTCTTAAATTAATCACAGGCCAGTAGAGGGGAGGGTGTAGTTAGTGCACACTACTGGTCAGTTCTTTTGCAGCACCATGCTGCATGTTCTCTGCACTGCAGAGACACTCACTTCCAAAATCATTCCTGCTTCCTAAACTGCTATTAATCTGGGGCCAAGATTTCTGCAGCACTGGGCAGAGGTTTCTTAGGCCAAATGGCAGGATAATCACAGATGGGAAAAACATAGTTTGACTTCCACAGTAGCTTGGGCCAACCTGTGTTGCTGCTTTGTGGTGCCTGCCCCAGCTGTTCCCCTCCGGCCAAGGTGCCTAAACATGAAGTGCAGCTTGGTGGATGCAGATGCTAATCAGGCTCCTGTTCAGGCACCATCAGCGCCCAAGGAGCTTCCAGCTGAGGGCTGCCAGTTTTGGTGGGAGGTATTCCTGGAGGTTTCATCACAAGGTATGACTTTAATTCCTGCAGACTCCAGGCTAATCCTAGAGGGTTGGCAACCCTGTTGCAGCTGATAAAATCTGGGCTATTTTTAACCACAGTCAGGTTAGCCCGCAGAACTGCCCCACACCCGCTGCCCTAGGCGCCACGGCTGGAAGAGCGGCAGCTGAACCCAGACCTCGGGCCGGGCCCCAGGCAGCCCTACTCGCACGCGGAGCGGCAGCCAGCCGCGCATGCGCACAAGCTCGTGGCGGGCCGCCAGCGGGCCACTACCAGGGCGCACCTGGTAACCGACTCCACAGGCAGACAACCTAACGGGACCAGAAGCGGAAATGGCGTCATGCCCTCAGCGGGGCGGAGTTAGGTGTGATGTTTGCGTAGCCCCCTCCCTTCCGGCGGAGACACGCCCCGGGGCGGGGCCAAGAGAGTGGAGCGGAGCTGGTGGGAAGTCGGCAGGCAAGTGGCGAAGGGTGAGTGTGTGCGCGTGCGCGGAGGGGTACGGGACCCTTGCCCCTAATCTGCGGCGGGGGCCTGCCTGCGTGACTGTGTGTGTGGGTCAGAGCTGCCCCCACCCCCACCGCCTGTACGGTGTGTGTGTGCAGGGCTAGCCCCACCCCCGCAACCTGTACTGAGAGGGGTCCCTGGGGGGGGGGGGAGTGCAGGGCCACCCCCACCCCCAGTACTGGGGGGTGCCTGGAGGAGGTAGCGCAGGGCTAGCTCCCCACCTACAGCTTGTACTGGGGGGTTCCTGGGTGTAGTCTCCCCCCGCTTTGTAGCTTGTACTCATCATGACTGGTCCTTATGACTTGGTCTGTGTAGGGGAATGGGCGGTGTTATTCCCCCATCACCTACCATTTTTTTCCAGGGGGGTGGGGGAGGAGGTTCCTATTACTCCCCTGTATGGGGCTGGGCCCTTTCTGGTGACCCTCCCGTGCAGGGTCCTTCCCAGACACCAGGGCCCTGGAGGGCATGAAATTTACCAGTATGGTGTTTGGTGGTGAGAGGTAGCATCTACAGTGCCCCATGTGCTGGGGAGTGGCAGGACTGCAATGGCTAGCTGGTTCTTTGGGGCCCTCTGGAAAGTGACCACAGACACTCATCACCAGGCTTCAGCAGTTTGTAGGGAACCCTGTAACACTCAGGTTGTCTATATGCCTCTCATGCCTGAGCATGTGATCGCTTGCCTGGCTAAAATACATGAATTGTCTTTAATTGCTCCCATCTGTCTCTGTGCAGCTCTGGGCACTGATGCTCAGATTAAGAATGGTTTATTTCAGTGTCAACTAAATTGAAATAAACCTGTTTTAATTTGCAATAAGAGTGTCTGGTTACAGACTTTCCATAAGTAATAGAGTCTAATTAAAAGCACTCTAGCTAATTTCATTGCCAGTTTGTGTGTATGCAAGCCCTCTTCCCATCCTCCCCAGCCATATTGCTCATCTGGCTACAAATTGCAGATCATGGCCAGGACCAGATTATTCATAACTTGAGTTGAGGTAAAAACAAACAAAAGGAAGTATTTCTTCATACAATGCAGTCAGCTTCTGGAACTCTGCCAGAGGATGTTGTGAAGGCTAAGACAATAACAAGGTTAAGAAATAACTAGTTAAGTTCATGGAAGATAGCCACTGATGGGCTTATTAGCCAAGCTGACAGGGATGGTATCCCTAGCCTCTGTTTGCCAGAATGGGAATGAGCAATGGAGATGGATCATTTGATGATTACCTGTTCTGTTCATTCCTTCTGAAGGATCTGGCACTGGCCACTCTCGGAAGACAGGATACTAGACTAGATGGGTCTTTGGTCTGACCCATGTATGGCCATTCTTATGTTCTCCAGGCACCTTACAATATGCAGACTGAAGCCCATATTTACATCTCAGTTGCACTAGGTGCACCTACATGGCAGACAGAAATCCACAGCACTGAGCCTCAGAGGCCAGCTGTACAGGCTCGCTGTATAGATGTTTGGGTTTAGGCTCTGAAGCCTGCCACCCTCCCTAGACTTCAGAGTCTAAGCTCTAGCCCAAGCTTGAATGTCTACACAGCTATTGTTAATGCTGTAATAGGAGCCCTAGTCTGTAGACCCGGGCTCTGAGACCTGCTGCTATAGGTTTCTACTTGTTGTGTAGATGTTCCCATTGACATAAATTAAGGTAAAAGTAAAAGAAGCAGAGGCAAAAAGGCATCCTTTAAAAACTGGAAGATAAAGCCTCATGAGGAAATAGAAAAGAACAAACTCTGGCAAGTGAAGTAAAAATATAATTAGAAAGACCAAAAAAGAATTTGAAGACCAGCTAGCCAAACACTCCAAAAGTAATAGCAAAAAAATATTAAGTACATCAGGAGCAAGAACCTGCTAAACAACCAGTGGGGCCACTGGATGATCGATACACTAAAGGAGCACTCAAGGACGATAAGGCCACTGCGGAGAAACTAAATGAATTCTTTGCGTCGGTCTTCACTGTTGAGGAAGTGAGAGATTCCCAAACCTGAGCCATTCTTTTTGGGTGACAGATCTGAGGAACTGTCCCAAGTTGAGGTGTCAGGGAGGGAGGTTTTGGAACAAATTGATAAACTAAACAGTAATAAGTCTCCAGGACTTGGTGGTATTCACCCAGGAGTTCTGAAGGAATTCAAATGTGAAATTGCAGGACTGCTAACTGTCATCTGTAACCTATAATTTACATCAGCTTCTGCACCAAATGACTGGAGGATAGCTAATGTGATGCCAGTTTTCAAAAAGGGCTCCAGACGTGACCCTGGCAGCTACAGGCCAGTAAGCCTCACTTCAGTACCAGGCAAATTGGTTGAAACTATAGTAAACAAAATTGTCAAACACAGAAATGAACATAAGTTATTGGGAAATAGTCAACGTGGTTTTTGTAAAGGGAAATCATGCCTCAATCTACTAGAATTCTTTGAGGGGGTCAACAACCATACAGACAAAGGTGATCCAGTGTATATAGTATATTTAGATTTTCAGAAAGCCTTTGACAAGGTCCCTCACCAAAGGCTCTTAAGCAAAATAAGCAGTCCTGGAATAAGAGGGAAGGTTCTCTCATGGATCGGTAACTGGTTAAATGATAGGGAATAAATGTTCAGTTTTCTGAATGGAGAGAGGTAAATAGTGGTGTCCCCCAGGGATCTGTACTGGGCCCAGTCCTATTTAACATTCATAAACAATCTGGAAAAAGGGGTAAACAGTGAGGTGGCAAAATTTGCAGATGATACAAAACTACTCAAGATAGTTAAGTCCCAGGCAGACTGCAAACTACAAAAGGATCTCACAAAACTGGGTGACTGGGCAACAAAATGGCAGATGAAATTAAGTGTTGATAAATGAAAACTAATGCACATTGGAAAACATCCTAACTATACGTATACAATGATGGGGTCTAAATTAGCTGTTACCACTCAAGAAAGATCTTGGAGTCATTGTGAATAGTTCTCTGAAATCATCCACTTAATCTGCAATGGCAGTCAAAAAAGTGACCAGAGTGTTGGGAATCATCAAGAAAGGGATAGATAAAGACAGAAAATATCATGTTCCCTCTGTATAAATCCATGGTATGCCCACACCTTGAATACTGCATGTAGATGTGGTCGCTATATCTCAAGATATATTGGAATTGGGAAAGGTTCAGAAAAGGGCAACAAAAACGATTAGGGGTATAGAATGGCTTCCATAGGAGGAGAGAATAATAAGTCTTTTCAGCTTGGAAAAGAGGTGACTAAGGGTGGGTATGATAGAGGTCTATAAAATCATGAGCGGTATAGAGAAAGTAAATAAGGAAGTGTTATTTACTCTTCCTCATAATACAAGAACAAGGAGCCACCAAATAAAATTAACAGGTAGCAGATTTAAAACAAAGTGTTTTTTCACACACACTGTCAGTCTGTGGAGCTTCTTGCCAGAGTGGAGAATGCTATAACAGAATGGAGGCCAATGCTATAACAGGGTTCAAAAGGGAGCTAGATAGATTCATGGAGGATAAGTCCATCAATGGCTATTTGCCAGGATGGGCAGGAATTGTGTCCCTAGTCTCTGTATGCCAGAAGCTGGGATTGGGTGACAGGGCATGGATCACTTGATAACCTGTCTGTTCGTTCCCTTTGGGACACCTGCCATTGGCCACTATCACAGGACAGGATACTGGACTTGATGGATCTTTGGTCTGACCGGTAGGGCCGTTCTTATATTCTGAGGTCCCAGCACTTACGGCACTAACCTGGGACTTGGCAGACCCCAATTCAATACCCTGCTCAGTCACAGATTATCTGTGTGACCTTAGATGAGTCACTGAGCCTCAGGTCCATGCTTGGGATGTGCCCCTGTAAACATCCACAAAGCTCCTGCAGTATCCACCTTCAAAGCCCTCCTCGACACACTTCTTTGCCATGATGCCTACAATAAACTTGATAGCGGTTAGACTGTGGTCTCAGCATACCAGCAGCCTGTTTCCTCATGCTCCCCCATCTGTCTATAGCTGTCGTCTCTTGTCTTATACTTAAACTGTAAGCCCCTTGGGAGCAGGAAAGGTCTTTTTATTCTGTGTTTATACAGCACCTAGCACAATGGGGTACTGATTCAGGACATGGACTCCTAGTTGCTATGGTAATACAAATAAATAGTAAGTACTTCCCAACATCAGATGTTCAGAAAACAACAACTATTCACCCTGTAGTGAGCACAGCCCTTTATCTCAGACTGAACTGACATGGAACCTACAAGACTGCTGCTAACATTTTCGGTAAACTGAATGCTCCCATGAAAATACACTCCCTAAAGCAAAGAATTATAAAAGCTTGAGAACACTGTTCGGTGACACAATGAATTTGGATATGCACTTATGGATGTCTTTTTGATCTAACGCTTATTGGTCAACTTATAAAAAAAAAATCAGAAGAGAATAAACCTGGGTCCAATGTGGGCCTCTTCTGGGTGGAGGCACACTATGCCTCCACCCAGATGTCAGGTGAATGTTCCGTGGAATCAGGCCCCAAGACATTACTGTTTTCATTTCAGGAATTTCGAACAGTTGGTATTGCTCACTTATTTTTAGTATAGTTCAACTCACAAGAACTACTTTCAAAGATATCCTCTAACCACACAAAACTAACTGAGTTGGTTGTTTTGGCTTGATATGTGGAAAGTGGTATTCTATACAGCTAGCAGAACTTCAAGCTGCATTTATTCATTCTTTTATCTCCAGCTACTCTCTAATTCCTCAGCAGTGGCTGACAGAGTATGCTACAACTGGAGGTATCTTTCTGTATGACATCCAAAACTGGGGTCTAAAACTTTTCACATGAATGAAGGTGTTAGCCAAAAGCTCCTTGCCAAATTTCAGCTTGATTAATGTAGTTCAATCGCCAAAATTCTCCAGGTAGTTTCAAATGTAAGCCATACTCCTCTCACATTAAACTGTTGTGTGATGTGCAAGTTCAACACTTGAGTTCCCTGCTCAAAGTAACTCCAGTTAAGTGACAGGCAATGAAATTCTTACATTAGTTTGCTATGTGCTCTGAGGCACATACTGAAGTAACCAACCTTCTACATTTCACTGTTGAAAAACGTGATTTCAGACAAACATTTTAGACTATTTAGTTTTTCCATTTTTGGGAATGCAAGGAAAGAGAGCCACCCTACATCATAAGAATGGCCAAACTGGGTCAGACCAAAGGTCCATCTAGCCCAGTGGTTCCCAAACTTTAACTTGTGAACCCCTTTCACAAGAACGTCAAGTCTTGCAAACCCCCTGCTAAAAATGAATATTTCCAGGGATTTTCTCCTTTACCTCAATGTACATTTTAAAAGCAATGATCTTGAAAATATAAAATTTGTTTTTATGTCATGCTTATTATACACTATTTATTATTAATCATTACAGTATTTTTATTATATTATGAAAATCTCACTTTTGTAGCTTGTATCACTTTGAATAAACCTGTTATAGGATAAGGCTTGTATGTTTCATCAAGGAGCACCAGATGAAAAACAGCATGAAGATATTTAAGAAGCCAGCTCAAAGAGTTCCTCCTACACAAGCTTTCAGGTCTTGAGCAGTCTAGGCAAACACACATTACAACAAAGCTTAAACTTGTTTTTAATAATAATTTTAAAAACAATATTAGCTGCCTATTTCATTTAAAAAACAGCAAAAAATATCCGCTTCCCTTTCCATTTCATATAAGGGGTCTTAAGTTTAAATCTCCTCAGTGTGATAGATATGCTTACTTTGATCTGCTTTGCTCCTGGAAGTCCAGGGGCTCCAGGCTGCTGGCCCTGTGCTCCCCAGGGTCCCTAGGGACAGCTCTGTCTGCCATTAGGGATTTTTTTCCCCAGGAACCCCCTGTAACATTTCATGAACCCCCAGGGGTTCACGAACCCCCGTTTGGGAACCACTGATCTATCCCAATATCCTGTCTTCTGATAGTGGCCGATGCCAGGTGCCCCAGAGGGAATGAACAGAACAAGTAATCATCAAATGATCCATCCCTTGTTGCCCATTCCCAATGAGGTGGGGTGCCCTCATTAATAGTGAGGATAAGAACACCACATGTTTTTTTTAGTTTATTTTTAAAATATTACAAATATTTAATTTCCATAGAGGAAAGTTGCTTTAATATTGGTAAATAGGGATTGTGGTGTGTAATCACCACCTTCACCTCTGCTTTACTGTCTGTGCACTGCTTGATGCAGGGGTTGTGTGGAAAAATAGTACATGTTGATGTAACTGGTGCATATTGAAATGCATGCACATGGAGATAGAATAAAGGTGGCACAGGCAACTTCCATATAGTCTCTTGTTGGCTTTTGAGGGTATTGCTTGCAGCCATAATATTGAGTGTAGTTTTTTAGGGTGCTATAGAAATTGAGGACCTGTTTAAACCTTATCTCTGCTTTTGTACTGCAGTGCTGACCTGCAAAGTTCCTGGCTGTTCCAGGTCTCTTGAGTATTGTGTTGAATTTTTTAATTTTATTTTTTTTATTTACTCAAATGTGCATTATTGGCTAGGATTCTGCTAGCAAGCTCTCTTCTAACATGGGCAAAAGGCTATGGTAGTAATCCACAGGGCCAATGAGTCCCCTTTTGTCCACTCGCTTAAGTGACTGCATAATGACAGCCAGGCCTGGGCTTTTCAGTGCTTGTGGAAAGGTGCCATTAGTGCAGTGATGTGTGTTAGCAGTTTGTTGTTCCCCTCATATGGAGCAATGATTTAGATAAATTGTTCTTAGCTGCTTGCTCTGAAACCAAAGTCTGGAAGCTCTGTTTTATTGACTTTGGAGCCAAGAATAGTTCATTTAATTCCATCAAGCCAGTGCAGCTAATGTCTAATACAAATTGTGGCAGCTTGTTTTTAAGCTTATGCACTAAAGATCTTTGGAGCAGAAGGCCAAAACGATGACTTTGTTCCTAGATTTTAAAAAATGGCTTGAATGATGAGATTGAAAGGATTTGTGTGCATACAAGGAAGCACTCCTTGTAGCAATGTTACTTGTGTAATGTGCCTGCTGCACACCTGGAGAAGGGAATAGATTTGATTCTAGAGCACAGGTTCTCAGACTGTGGTCCACCAGCTCCATTCAGGTAGTCCACGGATAGTTTCCTCTAAGGTGTGCACCTGGGTGGCCGCACACAAGTGAATGAAGGCCACCTAGCTAATTTGTGGGGCCATGCAGGCTGGCTCCTCTAATTAGGTGCCTGGACCCTGGAGAAGATGCACATGTAAGGTGAGGGGGTGGTCTTAGGGGGGGAATAGGGAGTAGATGGGAGAGAAGAGGGGCTGGGGGGAATTTGGGACGTGCAGGGCTGCAGTGGCAAGAGAAAGAGGCAACTTTCCCCAGCTCCAGGGCTGCGGCTGCCAGGGAGAGACTTGCCTCCTTCCCAGCCCAAGCTGTGGGGCAGCTGTGGTGTGGGAGAGAGGAGCTCTCCCCGCCCCGCCCCTTCCCAGTCCCAGCTCGGGGACTGCCACAGTAGAAGGGAGAGGGCACATCCATCTCATTAGTAAGGTAAGATTACTGATATTAAAATATGAGTTGTCTGCTTTTATTTCTAGAACAAAAAGTTAATACTTTAAATCACCAAGTGGAAAGCCTCAATTTAACAACTTTACAATAGTTAGCTAACTGTGCAAACAACATTTGGAAAGATCGTTAAGTGGTCTGCCGAGACCCTCTGCAATTTTCAAGTGGTTTGCGGAAAAAAGTTTGAGAACCACTGTTCTAGGGAAAGGATGCAATGGTAAATTGGTGATGATGTGCCCGGTGGATGGCCACACTTGACAACTCACCAGGGAACTGAGGGCTGTGTTTAGCTGGTATGAATTAGATTGGTTGCAGTTGCCTTTGTCTTTAATTAAGGTCCATCTTGACAAGGCTGTTCAGCGCAAGGTGAAACACTGCAGTACTGGGAACTTTCATCTCCATGGGCTGAACTTCCATATGTTAAAGATGAAGATTCTCTTCCCAAATTGTCCCTATTCCTCTGTGAGAGAGGTTCCCTAATATATACTGTGATTGTGATTTCTAACCAAAACAATTCTGTCAGTCTCCTGCTTTCTGCTGCATGATGGCTTCAGCCATTTGGTATTGGCCAAGGGAGTTTGGAGTGGGTGATGGGGAGAGTTCAGTAAAAAATTGCCTTGTTCACACCACAAGCTCACAGTGTTAGAATTCAGGATGTTAAACACCTTCCCAGCTTATCAGCATTCGTTAGTCAGTTTATCGCATTTTCTTACTTCTCACTGCAAAGTCAATTTTTTAAGTTTCAGAGTAGCAGCCATGTTAGTCTGTATCCACAAAAAGAATAGGAGTACTTGTGGCAGCTTAGAGACTAACAAATTTTTTTGAGCATAAGCTTTCGTGTTGCATCCGAAGTGAGCTGTAGCCCACAAAAGCTTATGCTCAAGTAAATTTGTTAGTCTAAGGTGCCACAAGTACTCCAATTTTTTAAATGTTCTGATCCTCTTTTTTCCCTTGGATTGAATTCATTCTTTTTAGACAACTGTGTCACATAGCAATGCTGAGGAGGCACTTTTCTTGTAATTCACTGCCTCCAAGTGCTTTCTGTTTTGCTGGGAAAAAACCCTGTTTAGTACTCAAAACTTGGTTTTCTGGCAGGTTTGTTACATTCTATTCAGGGTGCATTGATTTAAACCACCAAGTGGAAAGCCTCAATTTAAATAACTGATTGTAATCAACATTTCCATTTATAGTTCAGTGATTGCCTAGAGAAAGGTGCATTCTCCTTGGTTGATATAACCATTAAAACATTGATTTACAGCTAAATAGCACCTTTACACTAGATTTGCTAATCTTTTTGCTATTTAGGAGGTATGCTATTTACATTGATTTAAGCAATTATCGCTTAATATTTTCAGATTCTTATTAATTGCACATTTTTAGTATGTTAGAAAATAGTGAATGCTATATTGTTCATTTACTAGCTAATTAACTTTTTGCTTGTAAATTGTGTCAAGCTACATTAGGGATGGTAAATGGAATTTAATTCCACACAACAAATACAATTTATTTTTATTAAACAAAACAATCTTAAATGTTTTGCATATTTAAACTTCTGTTACTAAAACATGTTTAACATTTACAACTAAAAGTTATTAAAGGAACAGAGGGATTAACTGTAATCAGTGAATTTAAAGGATTTCAAGTCAGCCTGAGAAATTTTAAATATGCCCATGTGAAAGTGACTGGGTCCAGGGGGCATGGCCCCATCACTTTTGTACTGGCTGTAAGGGCAAGCAGGGGGCTCAGGAGAAAGGGGTGGTACAAGGGGAGGGGTTCAGGGGAAGGGATGACGTAGGTCCCATACACACACACACTTTTAGGGAGCTTCCATTGCTCCTAACTGGAGCTTAAATTCTTACTTACCTAAGGCCTTGTCTACACTTACAGTTTTGCAGCGCTGGCCGTTACAGCTGTGGTCGTACAGCTGTGTACGGCCAGCGCTGCAGTATGTCCACACTGACAGCGACCAGCGCTGCAGTGTGTCCACACTTGCACCAGTTGCAGCGCTGTTGTGAGTGGTGCATTGTGGGCAGCTATCCCACAGAGCCCCTCATCCCAATTTGCTGCTGGGGGTTGTGGGAAGGGGACGGAAGGGTGCGGGTCATTCCGCTTCCTGTTCCAACGACCCGTGGTGCATCGCTTCCCTTTTCAGCCGTTTTTGGTGCCATTGTGATTCTGCTGCGTGTGATTTCAGGAAGAATGGAGCCCGAGCTGCTTAGGATGTTGCTGATGAATGTTGCCAGCACATCCCGTCTGGCAGTTGATCTATTCCTTATGCTCCAAAGTGACAGTGAGAGCTCAGATGATGAAATAGATGCTGCTGACACTGCTGACACTAAATTGCTTGTGGCAGTAACGGACGTGCTCTGCAGCGTGGAACGCCGCCTTTGGGCTCGGGAAACAAGTACTGAGTGGTGGGATCACATCGTCCTGCAAGTCTGGGATGACGAGCAGTGGCTGCAGAACTTTAGGATGCGAAAAGCCACGTTTTCCTGGGACTGTGTGCTGAGCTCGCCCCAACCCTGCGGCGCACGGACACGAGACTGAGAGCTGCCCTGTCAGTGGAGAAGCGGGTGGCTATTGCAGTCTGGACAGCTGGCAACTCCAGACAGCTACCGATCGGGTCGCAAACCAGTTTGGAGTGGGAAAGTCGACCGTTTGGAATAGTGGTGATGCAAGTATGCAGGGCCATTAATCGCATCCTGTTCAGACGAACCGTGACTCTGGGGAATGTGCAGGACATTGTGGATGGCTTTGCCCAAAATGGGTTTCCCTAACTGTGGAGGGGCAATAGATGGGACGCATATTCCTATCCTGGCACACCCCACCTGGCATCCGAGTACATTAATCGGAAGGGGTATTTCTCAATGGTTCTCCAGGGCGCTTGTGGATCACGTGGGCGTTTCACTGACATTTACACAGGATGGCCTGGAAAGGTGCATGATGCACGCATCTTTCACGGAACAGTGGCCTGTTCAGCGAAGCTGCAGGCAGGGACTTTTTTCCCAGACCGTAAGATCACAGTTGGGGACGTCGAAATGCCATTGTGATCCTTGGAGACCCGCTTATCCGTTAATGCCTTGGCTCATGAAACCGTATACAGGGAAGCTTGACAGGAGCAAGGACCGGTTCAACTACAGGCTGAGCCGGTGCAGAATGACTGTGGAGTGTGCTTTTGGCCGTTTGAAAGGGGAGATGGAGAAGTCTCTACGGGAAGCTACACGTGTTGGAAAAGCAGCATCCCAGCGTTTATAACACGCGTGCTGTATCCTCCATAATATTTGTGAAGGAAGGGTGAAACCTTCAGTGACGAATGGGCTCCGAGGTTCAACGCCTGGAGGCTGAATTTGCCCAGCCAGAGAGCAGGGCTAATAGAGAGGCCCAGCACAGTGCTTCAAGGATAAGGGATGCCTTAAAGGAGCACTTTGAGGCTGAAAGCCAACAGTAATGTTGGGTGCCTTCCACTGCAGTTAAGAGCATTGCTCACAGCAGTTACTTGCAGTGGTTTCATTGATTTGCAGTTCCTATTTTTTACTTGTAGTAGATGTTACAGTTTCTGTAATAATAAACAGTGAATAAAAACACAAGAAATCCTTTATTAAAAATACTATACATAAAAACAGGAAGGGGGGTACGGTGATTAGCATTACACTCACAGTGTTTGAATATGTTTCTCCTTGAGGGCTTCTGGCCTGCTGCTGCACTTGGTGCACTGCTCTGCTCTGCACTTGGGGCACTGCCTGCTGCTGCACTTGGGGATTAAAATGCTGCATTGTGTGTGATGGGTGTTGAGTCGCATTGGGTAACGGTCGTAGTTATCACGGGCTGTGAGTGAACGTACTGGTGTTGGGGGCAGTTGGTGGTGGTAAGCACGGCCAGGATGCTGGAGAAGGGTGTTTTGAGGAAACATTGGGGCACAATGTGCTGAGTTTTGGGATGGACTGAGGCATCCACGGTAGTGGTCTGCCTGCATGTCTACCATTGTCTGAACACATCTTGAACACGGGGCTCGTGGGGGGGGGGGGCGTCAGGCTGGGTCCCTGTCTGGCTTTTTCAGTACCTGCTGGCCAGGGGGGTTAAGGCAGACCAGGTGCTGGGGAAAAAAATCACAGAGAGAAAATTCACCCAGTCCCCAGGAGCAGAGCAGCCAGTGGCCACTGATCACAGAAAGCGTAGGACAGGGCTGGTTAGCACCCACCAGGGACACTCAGCAAAGTGCATTGGGGGTGGCGGGGGGGGCAGAGCCCAGGGGCCTTCCCCCGAGTCCCAGGAGACTGACCCCTTCCAGCTGCCCCGGCTTTGTCTCTTTCCCAGGCCAGCAGGGCACCTGGTCTGTTCTCCAGCACGTCTGGCTGATCTTGCAGTGCAGGGGGCCCGTCAGTTACCACCCTTGCCGGCTACAGGAGTGTCGGCCGTTCTCTGCAGACCGTCGGCCAATCACCCCTGCCCTCTAGGGGTCGCTGCACCTTATCCTGCATCACCTAGCTATCGAGTCGCACAGAGGGGAAACTGAGGCACACACCATCTTCAGAGACAACGTTGAGAACAATTCCACTTCGTCCTGGGAGTGATGCCTCCCCAGGGGCGGGAATGCAAGACACTGGGTGTTTGCTGGGCACTGGGAGCACTGAGGACTCTGCCCACCGGAGCCTCAACCCCAGCCCTGCTGCAGCCCCCCTGGCAGCTCCGGCTGTGGGTTGCCCAGCTGAGAAAAGAGGGGACTGTCAGCCGCCCAAGCACCGGGCAAGCCCTAGCGTGGGGAGACACCCCCGAACCCAACTGGATGGAGACACAGGCCTGGTGCGTGTGCTCCCAGCTCTGGGGTGGGGGGCTGCAGCGCGTTAGCCCCCTTAGGGTCACACTGGCTTGTTGGGGGGAGCCGCCGGCCTCTCGGCTGCTGGGAGTGAACCTCAGAGCCACCGGCCCCCTGCAATGAGTCCAGCTGGACGGGGGACACCTGGGGGAGACTTGAGTGACCCAGCCAGCGCTCTGAGGACACCCTGGGGTGTCACGGAGCAGAAAGTTACAGCCTGGCCCTGGGGGTCACTTCAGAGCCCAGAGCTCGCTCGGACCCCACTTGAGCCCCAGTCCGGAGCTGCGGCAAGCCGCGCGCTCACGGCTTCCCGGCCGGAGCTGCGGCAAGCCCCGCTCTCCGGCCGACGGAGCCTCCGGCAAGCCCCGCTCTCACCTCCTCTCCAGGCTCTGAGCCCAGGTGCAGTGAAGCTGCTAAGCGGTGACCAGAGAAGGCTGAAAAGGAATGCTGGGATAAGTCCTAATACCCTGGAGGGCCAATAAAAACGCTGGTGAGTGTCATCACCACCTGATGACCAGCGCGCATCACCAAGCGGCTGCTGGTCTCCCTACACCGGAAGCAGACCCAGGTGTACAGCCAGTGCTGCAAACAGGGAGTTGCAGCGCTGGCTGAGCTTTTAAGTGTAGACACCTGCTAAGTTGCAGCGCTGTAACCCCCTCACCAGCGCTGCAACTTGCAAGTGTAGACAAGGCCTCAGTCTCTTGAAAATGAGACTAACTTAGGCTAACCTACTGTGCATTATTTTTAAATAAGTTTGACCTCAAAAGTTGGATGTTTTTCCACCGATTCTTTCTTTATCTAGAAAAGCAGCCTTTAACTCTTAGAGTTCATGGTAGATACTCATGGATTCAACATATTTATTTAAATGTTTTTATATAGTAAGTTTAGTCCTTAACGTATTTCGTATTAAACTCAGATTTCAGTTTAAGCAGGTTTATTTTTAAAAAGAGAAAATTTAAATACAATAAAATATCAGTTTAAAATAAATTTTCATTAATCCTCTCTCTCTATTTGGCCATTTTATTGGGAGTGGGGGTAGGGGCTTTGAGCTCCTCCTCCGTCAAATGGATAACCAAAATCAATTTAATTTTTACAACTTCACACTTGCAGACTTGGTTCTAACAGGGAGAAAAATCCTTTAACACAGTAGTCCCCAACCTTTGTGTGGCCAGTAGTGCGTTTATGTTTTCAGAAGAGTGTGGCAGGCGCCAACAATTTTTCAAGGCTTACTTTGTGTTTGTACATTAAATAATATGAAAAACCATCATATTTAATATTCTTCCCACTCTGGGTTGAAATAATACATACGTTGTCTCTTATTTGAGCCACTCATTTTGGAGCAAAGTGTTAAAAAATAATAAATTTCAACACACAAGAAAACAGCAGTATCAGTGCAGGAGGAATACTCACATACAGGGCTGGCTCCAGGCACCAGTGGAGCAAGCAGGTGCCTGTGTCAGCACATACTGCGGGGCAGCACTCAGTCCATTCTGCAGAGGCGGAGCGTTTTTTTTTTTTGGCGGCAGTTCTGGGCAGTGCAGGGAGAAGCCTGAGAGAAGCTGCGCAGCCTGCAACCCTGGAGTACTCTGTCCCCAGCAGGCGGGGGGCCCTCGCATCTCTCCCCTGCTGGGCACTAGGCGGGCCCCACATCTGCCAGGGACAGAGAACACCAGCGCCTGCAGCCCTGGAGTTCTCTGTCCCCAGCAACCACAGGGCCGCAGCTTCTTCCCCTGCTGAGCACTAGGTGGGTGCACATAAATGCCCCGGCTGGCACCATGGCACCCGTGGGCACTGCATTGGGGACCACTGCTTTAACATGTTAAGAAATTACCTGTGTGTGTGAAATCACAACTTCTTACTAATTCCTTTTAAAAACTAAAACTTTTTCCTGAAAGGAACACATGACTGCATGCTGCAAAAGGTTGCTGCCTTCCTACCGGAAGAGCAGTTGCATGTGCTAGAACAGATGTACACTTCATGATGAAACAGGCAGCTAATGGGGTTTGTCCACTGTGGTTGGCTTTAATGTGAACAGACAATCCACAGGAATGAGGGCTATATCCTGAGGGGTTTTGAGTTGTCAATGGAAATTGAAAACATTCAGCATCTCACAAGATTGGGCCCTGTGGCAGCACATTGAATGTTCTATAAAGTATCTGATATTTCTTTTATCTGGGTCTCCAGTATAAAAGTGTAGGAGAGAAAGAAAAACTCTCATTCCAGAGAAGTAGGTTATTTTGGTGGAAAGCCATCGAGGGAGAGGGAGTGGGCAAATGATCTTGTGGAAATGGAAGATCATATTTCTTAAGACAAGAATAGGTGAACGTACACGAGTGCAGCTGGGGCTCGACCCTCTCTGGGGGGATAAGGGGAGCCACACCGGCCTACTACACACTGGTGGGTCTGGGAAACTAGCCCAGCAGTCCCCACGGTAATGCCTGCCCTGTGGGGCAAGGGGCTCAAGCTAGGTCAGGGCAGGGCAGCAAACACTGAGTCAGGAAGCTCAGGCCCTTGGGCAGGGCTGAGCAACAATAACCAGGTTTAGCCTCCTCAGGCCAGGGAGAGTGGGAGTCTGCCACCCCTGGAGGAGTGGCAGGGGGGGACACAGGCCCTCCCACTCCACTGCATCCCAGCCCAGGACCCTAGCAGCGGCTAACAATCTGCTGCTCTGTCAGTGGGGATCCTGGCCACAACACACTGACATAGGTTCCAGTAAGGCTGCAGCCAGACTGGGGTTGGCTGCCCCCAGGCCAATTCCAGACTCCCCCTCAGGACCTACCTGGGTCCTAACATCAACCTCTGCAGGGTCCATGAGCATGGGCTCATCACGGCCAGGGCTGGGTGGTAGGTCCAGCAACTCCTCTGGATAGTCAGGCCAGGACAGCTCCAGGGGCTCCTCCAGGTAGCAGGCCAGAGAAGCTCAGGCTAGTCTGGGCAGCCAGCCTGGACCACGGGAGCTTCCCAGTTTTGAGCTCCCTGCAGGACATCTGCTCTCTCCAGCTGCTGGGGCCTGACTGAGCTCTGAGGGCCAGCCTTTATAGCTCCGGGTCGGCATCTGACCCTTTGAGGGGTGGGCTCAGAGTTCCTTAGCTCCGCCCACTCCGGCCTCCGGCTGGACTCTTCCTCCTGTGGGCCCTATTGGTATCCAAAAGGAGCCACACTGCCTCACTACAGTGGAATAAGTCCATTTTATTCAACACAGCCATAGACCTCATTTCTGTAAATTAATGACTGAGAGACTTAGTGCATATTGTGGAGTTTTTGAATGATCAAATAAATGAAGGAAAATGATAGAGCAAAGAGACTGCATCAGAAAATGTACTTTGTTGATTTTGACAGTTGTATCTTTAATTTTATTTTTCAGAAGTTTAATAAATCCATACAGACATTGAAGTACAGTGACAAAGAAAATGCAGCATGAATACACATTTAACAATAACACAGTATTTTAATAGTCACAGATAAGTACTCCTAAGCATTATAGCAACCCCCCCATCCCCACGCTCTCAAAAAAGGCACATCAGAAGCTCAATGTACCTGGAGTCAATATGTCAAGCTCTCATGAGCAATCAAGTGTCTTCACAGGTGGATCTTAAGCCTCTATAGCTTAATGTCAGTTTTTCCATGAGGGTGATATTGGCTAGCTTGAAGAATGTGATGAGGAACAGCAGGTTTACATTTTTGCAAAATGACTCTTTTGGCCACTATATGTGCTGCAGTAGTCCATTTTTTAGCATTACTGAAAAGAGTAGAGATTTGAGAATGCCCAAAACACAGAGGCTTGGTTTAGGGGAAATCCCTACCCTAGTCGCCTTCGGTAGAACACCACACATTTTTTTCCCCAAAATGTGGATATACTTAGTTTTTGTATGTCAGTGTAAGACAGGTTTGCATTGGAGCTATCACATCTTCAGGGGGAGGGATAGCTCAGTAGTTTGAGCATTGGCCTGCTAAACCCAGAGTTGTGAGTTCAGTCCTTGAGGGGGCCACTTAGGGATCTGGGGCAAAAATCAGTGTTTGGTCCTGCTAGTGAGAAGGCAGGGAGCTGGACTCAATGACCTTTATTTATTTATCTCCAACATTTATTGTGTGGGGAGAGTCCAGCTTCATTGCAGTCACCCAGGAGTCCAGTAATGCTTGTAAACTTATCAGAAAGAAACCCAAAACCAAAGAACTGCATGTTCTGGGTACATTATGCCAGATATTATCTCACTTGTCAGAAGAAATGGAGATTATTAGCTTCATTTTCCATTGTTCTTTTATGGTACTGTATATTCAGTGGGATAGATTAAGGAGTTCAGCCATTTGTATGTTACCTGCAAAATATTTTTGGCTAACATTCTTATTCATTTTAAGGTGCATTTCAAGTGGAGTGTTTGTGACCTGCCAGCCATTCCCCAGCTTCTTTATAATTTTGAGTTGAAGTTTATTGTAGAAAGGACCTTGATCTATTGGTAGCTGGTATTTATCACTGAGGCCTTGACTACACTGGCGCTTTACAATGCTGCAACTTTCTCGCTCAGGGGTATGAAAAAACACACCCCTGAGCGCAGCAAGTTACAGCGTGGCAAAGCGCCAGTGTAAACAGTGCCCCAGCGCCGGGAGCGCGGCTCCCAGTGCTGCAAGCTAATCCCCACAGGGAGGTGGAGTACCTACAGCGCTGGGAGAGCTCTCTCTGGGCAGCGCTTTGGAGTTTCGAGTCTAGCCAAGTTCTAAGGGTTTGGTTACACTTGCAGCCATACAGCACTGCCACGGGAGTGCTCCCACGGCAGCGCTTTGAAATGCGAGTGTGGTTGCAGCGCCAGCGCTGGGATAGAGCTCTCCCAGCTCTGCAGGTACTCCACCTCCCCGTGGGGATTAGCTTGTAGCTGGGGCACTGTTTACACTGGCGCTTTGCAGCACTGTAACTTGCTGCGCTCAGGGGTGTTTTTTTCACACCCCTGAGTGAGAAAGTTGCAGCGCTGTAAAGCGCCAGTGTAGCCAAGGCCTAAGATATGTGAAGAAGGCTAAAATTGTGTGTTCAGCAATATCTTTTATGGTTAATATGTCCTTGGTTAACCAGGCAGATTTGAGTTTTGAGCTATTAGCAAATTTAAATGAGGATTATTCCAGATTGGCATGGAAGCTGGGGTGGCTCCAGGCACCAGTGCCCCAAGTGCATGCCTGGGGCAGCAAGCCACAGGGGGCGGCCTGCTGGTCGCCATGAGGGTGGCAATCAGGCTGCCTTCAGCGGCATGCCTGTGGGAGGTCCGCTGGTCCCATGGTTTCAGTGGTAATTCAGTGGCGGGTATGCTGAAGGTGCGGGACCGACGGACCTCCCGCAGGCATGCCGCCGAATCCGCATTACCAGCGGACCTCCCGCAAGCATGCCGCCGAAAGCCGCCTGACTGCCTTGCTTGGGGTGGCAAAATACATAGAGCTGTTGCTGCATGGAAGGAGAGTTGGTGAGATTACAAGTGGCAATCAACTTGATTTTCTGAAAAACACTCCCAGATGAGGTAAATATTATGTTTTTCCTTAAAGGTGCAGGCAACCATTTTAAAAATGGAAGTGCCGAGAGAGAGCACCCAAGAGGTTAACTAATTTTTCTTCAATCTTAACTCACAATGGGGATTAGGAAGAGTTGGTGGGACAGAACAATCTTATTAAAAACCTTAATTGAAAAGCCAGGTGATATAAATTGCAAATCAGGTAATCTCCTGCCCTCCTTTTTGCCATGATTTCTTAAGTATCTTGTAGGTTATCCGTGGTGTCTTTGTATTATATAAAAATTGTTGTACAATTCTATTCTTGTGAAAGACGAAGCAGGAAATTTAAGTGGAATTAAAATAAACACATACATTAACCTTGGTCCTACGTTCATTTTAATAGCTTCTACCTTTCCCAATAAATATATTGGTAGTGAATGCCATTTCTCAATGTCTGTTGTCAGTTCTCTGAATATGACATTCATGTTTGCTGATACTATCTTTGATAAATCAGAGCATATCCTGATGCCTAAATAGGTTATCTCTTTGCATGAATGAAAGGAGAATGATTGTATTTGAGATGCATTTGGTCTACAAGAAATGTCCATCACTTGAGGCTTGTTCCAGTTTATACAAAATCTGGGCTCTCGCTGAAGTAGGTTACTGCAGGTAGAATCGAAGAGGAAGAATTTTTGAGAGTGAGCAGAATATCATCCAGGTATAGGCTAATCTTGTACTCTTTACCCCAAATGGTAATTCCTTCAATGGAGGGGTGGGTTGTCTGATATATACTGCTCATGATTCCATGGCTATATCAAATTGTAGACGCAATAGAGGGTACCCCAGACACATTCCTTGAGTTAATTGAAAAGTGAAGGACATAACACCATTTGTCAGAATTGGTCAAATAGATTGGAATTGAACTTACTGTGAGATGTGTGAAGGGGTGCATAAAAGCCTTTATACTGTTAATTTTATCAGGTTCTAGTACAGAATGACTGTTGTCCTGTAGCAAAGAGGCTGTAGTGTCATTGGATAAAGCCATTTTAATTTTCCTCGCCGGAAGTTTGCTTGCTTTATCCCCGCATTCTTAATACCTCTGTTTAATTCTATTAAGCATGAATTCAATCTGGGTGGACATGCATTCATGTATTTGTATTCTGAGATCTTGTGAGAGTGCAGCAGCTCATTATTCTAAGGATCATCTTTGGGTTTTTTCTCCACACTTAGGCTGTGTCTACACTGTGCAGCTTTTAGTGACACGGCTGTACCC
Source organism: Chelonoidis abingdonii (assembly GCF_003597395.2). Lineage (NCBI taxonomy): Eukaryota > Metazoa > Chordata > Testudines > Testudinidae > Chelonoidis > Chelonoidis abingdonii. The sequence continues at coordinate 38,851,005 of NC_133777.1, forward strand.
GCCACAGCAGTGTTGCTAAAAGGTGCAGAGTGTAGCCGCTGTTTGTCTGCAGGAGAGAGCTGTCCCGTCGACAAAAAATTTCCACCCCCAATGAGCTGCGTTAGTGAGTGGCGTTACCGTTGTCAGCAAGAGAGTGCTCATGCCGATAAAGCCCTGTTCACACCAGTGCTTGTCCTCAGACAAAACTTTTGTCTTTCAGGGTGTGGGGGTTTTTTTGTTTTGTTTTGTTTTTTAACACCTCTGAAGGGCAAAAGTTTTTATTTTTCACTTGTCAGTGTACACAAAACCTTAGCAGCCTCCTCTGTTAAGAACTAAGTAATTTATTCCTTTCTTTTCACGTGCAAATTTTATGCATTCTCCCCTTAAGATAGCCTTCAGTGCTTCCCATAAAGTTGGAGTAGAGGAGACAGTATTTGTCTTTTCCTTCAGGAAGTTGGTAATGGACGTTTCAATCATCTGAAGAAATGTAGGGTCTTTGTTAAGGAGATGTGTGTTTAACTTCCACCTTGAGGCTTTTGTAGCGCTATGACCACTACCTATGTGAAGAGAAATTGGAGCATGATCAGAGATGATGATATTACTGACTTGAGCCTCCAGGCGTGCAGGAGCTAGCACCTTAAATTTCATAAACAAATCAGATCTGGAATAGGAGGCATGAACTGTGGAGAAATATATGTAGTCACGCTTTGTAGGGTGCTTCAGTCTCCAAATACTCACTAGTCCAATACACTTCAGTAGAGATAATGGATGGTTTGCACTGGCCTCAGATTTTCACCTGGAGCACAGATTTGTCTCTGATATCATCCATGACAGCATTCCAATCTCCTCCTAGCTCCACTGGGCCATCAGCTCTGTGGAAATAATGTCAGTTATTTCTGTGATAAAGGGGGCATTCCCACCACTAGGATTATGTACACTCCCCCAAATTATCCTCTTAGTATTGAAAATACTTTCAGCTATTATGTACCTGCCCTCTGGATCTGACCATGACTGACTAGGGGCTTGGCTACACTTGCAGAGGTAGAGCGCTGGGAGTTAAACCAGCCTTCAGAGACCGCAGCAGGGAAAACGCTGACGTGTGTTTACACTGTCAGCTGCAAGTGTGCTGACAGGGCCACATTAGTAGCTCTTGCAGTGCCACAAAGAGCAGTGCATTGTGGTAGCTATCCCAGTGTGCAAGTGGCTGCAACATGCTTTTCAAAGGGGGGGTGAGGGGGGAGTGTGATAGGGAGTGTGTTGTGTGTATGTGGGGGGAGAGACTGTGTTTTGGGGGGCTGAGCGCGTGTCAGCATGCTGTCTTGTAAGTTCAGACAGCAGCAGACCTCGCCCTCCCCTCCCACACACTCACAGCAGCATCATTCCGCAGTAATGGTTTACTTTGTCCCAGAGCAGATAAGCATGCTGGCTGTCAGAAACGGGGCTTTGAAAGGGAATATCTGCATGCCTGCAGCTGATTTCAAAACAATGAGAAGAGTGGCCACTTGACTTCAGGGGATTATGGGACGTTTCTGGAGACCAGTCACAGCGCAGAAATGCAACACTTCGTCCACATTGACGCCCAGGCGTTTCAGCTGGGGCGCAGCAAGCTTTATGTTTCTCCTAGTGGTGGATTATCAGGAGTGCTCCAGCTAGGGTGACCAGATGTCCTGATTTTATGGGGACAGTCCTGATATTTGGGGGATTTTTTATATGGGCTCCTATTATACTCCCCCCCCCCCCCAATTCCTTGTCCCAATTTTTCACACTTGCTATCTGGTCATTCTAACTCCAGCTGCAGAGTCCAAGCGCTCTACATGCCTTGCCAGTGTGGACACCTCAGGAGTTAGGGCACCCGGGGCTGCTTTAATGCGCTCTAACTTGCAAGTGTAGCCAAGCCCTAGATTGAAGAATTAGGCTCTTGTGGATTAGTAACACAACTCCCTTGCTTCAGAAAGAGATGTGATAGTAATGCCCCACCCATAGTTTTTTATATCTGCCTGCATCTTCATTCCTTAAATGGATCTCCTTATGGGAAGCTATATGACATCCATTTGATTACGTGCATCAAAATTTTGATTCTCTTGGAGGGTCCATTAAGCTCCTAGTATGTTCCAGGAACAAAACTTAATAGAATTCATGAAAAATCAGTGATTGTTTAGATGCTAATTGATGCCCAGTAGATTGACAGCCTCTGAGTTCCTCTCCATGCAAATACTAGCTGCCTTACCCATGACATCCCAGATTTCCAGTACAGGCATGTTCAGATCTCACATGGTGTATGCCTGCACCCACCCTTTCCCGCACCTCTACAATATGAATTAATTAGGAATCTGCCAGAACTATACCTATGTTTACCAAAAGACTTAGATGTGCCAAGGTGTATAAATGAATTAAACCTATAACTTCATAGATATGAATGCATAAGTAATAGCATATAGTATATAAATACCAATATGGACATTGTATATAAATATGCCAGTAGACTAATGGAAAAAGATGAACATGAAGTGACATAAATGATGTGTTTGCAAACAAATCTGAATATATTACCACCATACACATATTTTAAACTATATAAACTGTAAGTACGAGTAGAAACGTAACAATAAATATGAAAGTGGCCACACATCACGACTAACATGCAAGTAAACAGTTATGGTGCCAATATATTCACACATATATATTATAAACATATGAGCTGACTTATAAATATAGCTATAAGTATAAGGAGATAAGAGTAATATAGTTATTAACATATATATTTTTTGTTGGCATATCAGTATATTGAAACTATTTATTATCTACCTGTACGAAAGATAATTATACCCCTGTAACACTATTAAATATATCAAATATGTCAAATATGTGTATTTGAGTTGCCTAGTTTTCCCAGTCACAGTTCCTTTTCTCCAGGGCTTATAATCTCCATTTATTTTCCTTTATCAGAGGATCATGCTGATACCTGTAGCGAGATCTGCTCTTAATTCCTATAGTGCTTGCCAAGTATCTGCTGGGGTTTTTGAAGTATTTTACAGTGTGTGTGTCAGCTTCATTATGAAAATTGTAGGGTATTTGAGGATGTATGTAATATCTGGTCCCAGAAGAGCTCATTTGATGCTATTTGGTGGTGCTCTCTTCTTGCTTGAATTCATAGACTAGTCTGGATACAAAGAAAATTTAAAATCCTTATACTTAAGAGTTCATTCTTGCCTGGGAGCAGTCATCAGCATAACTTTGTCATTAAATCTTTGCAGTTTAAAGAGGGTGGGTTTGTGGTTATTATTGGTCTCTTGGTCTCTCTCCTGCTGGCCCCTGGCACTGAATGTCCCTTTCAGTGTCCAGGGGAGGCAAACTGGGATCGAAATCTAGTATCTCTGATTATGTTCTGGAGCAAACTGATTGTTTTTTCCTTCCCCATGCTTTTAAGGACACCTAGTAACCATGGATGTATTGGGGGGAAGGTCGGGAGGGTAATGCCCCCCTCAAGCAGGCATGGAATTTTTCACCCCCGTGCAGCTCCGTTGGCATGAAAGGAGCTCCCCCCCCACCCGCAAATGTAGAAGTCAAACTATGCCTATGTTAGTAACCACAAATTATTTTTGTAATCTGTTTTCAATATTTTCTTGTTTCTCCTCAAGACTGATTACTCTTTGCCTTAATGAAGCATTCTCCATTTTAATTTCCTTCTTTTCTGTGGCAGTTCTTTTTTCTTCATTATCTAAATACATCAAACGAGCTTTGACTTCTCCCACATCATAAGAAAGCTCATGTATGTCTTGAAATAAAAAAAATCTAATTTGGTATTTTCAAAGTCCTCATAGCTGCAAAGTCTAGTGTGAGAAACAGCTGGGTTTCCTTGGCCTTAGCTGGCATGGGTCGTTTGGCGTTTGTTTTTCCAGCTGGATCCATGGTAACATTGGCGCCAACTTCCCTGCTTTCCCCTGGGTGCTCGATCCCATCCCCACTCCACCACTTCCATGCGGCCCTGCCCTGCCACACCTTTTCCCACCCCTGCCCTGCCCCATTCCAACTCCTTCCCCAAATCCCGGCCCTGCCTCCTCCCCTGAGCGTGCCATGTTCCCGCTCCTCCGCCCCGTCTTGGAGCTTGCCACACCACCAAACAGCTGTTTGGTGGCGGCCAGGGGGAAGCGCCGGGAGGTAGGCGAAGGAGCAGGGATGTGGTGCGCTCGGGGGGGAGGCGGAGGAGGAGGGGAGGCAGGGGGTGAGGGGAGCTTGGCTGCCAATGGGTTCAGAGCACCCACTGATTTTTCCCTGGTAACACAACAAAAAGGGTCCCCCTCATCTAATTAATACATTTCAGAGACATTTATGGTTTATATACCTGGGAATCCTTAATTGATGAGGATTAGTGTGGGGCGGGGAGTTGAAGAGACCAGGAGTCAGGCAGCCACCTTCTCTATATGCCATGTGACACCCCCCGCCCGCCACAATTGTAGCTTTAGTTTTAATTTAAAATAATATTTAATGTATTAATAAGTGCACCACAGTGTATTTTGACAAGGAGCTTGTTTTAGTAATGAGAGACCCTGCAGAAACCTCTGCTATTTAATCTTTGGGAAGTGTGGAGAAGTCACTACGCTTTCATTGCAGATTACAACACCTGTGGCTGAATGAGGTGTGAGCTGGATAGTTTCTGCAGTAATCAATACAGATACTGTTAAGTTGCTGACTATTACAGATAGACTACTCACACTAAAAAAACTAATCAGCCAAACAAGTGGCGTTGGACTGAAGCTGCGTAGTCTGCAGGGCAGTAAATGGCACTTGCGTGCATGACATCTGATTGTTTGATGTATCAGGAAGTTAGTAATTATAACCAGTAGTCAGTTACCCTCATATTCCAGCTGAGTTAATGCTACCTTCCTATTTGATTTTAATAACTTGCTGTGCCCATTGACACCCTTCAGGGAAAAAAACAGCAAATGTCTCACAGTTTGAACACATGATCATAATGAGAACTATTCCAGACACGATGACTGTTCTCTTACGAAATGGCAAATGCGTTACTTTCTAAGATATGAAGCGGAATAGCACTCAGAAGCTTAAAGCACTTGCTGTGAATGCTCTCTAGTTTATGTTGTTCACCTGCAGTAGAGGGTTAAGATAAGTCTCCTGGATTAGATATGTGCTGCTTTCAAGAGAAGTTTGGTGCCAGTGGCAAAATGAGAAGAGTGAGAAATGAACATCCTCACAGGAGACAAACTATAGATACAGCTTAATGCACTGCCAAGGTCCTGAGTTCTCTTTGGGGCATAGTCTGATACTGCAAGGAAGATGAGACAGAATGCCAGTGAGGGGGTGATGGACATGGCAATTGGATGCAAATTGACAATAAGGAGGTGAGAAGTGACTCGTGCCACACGGAGGGGCCAAAAAGGGGCAGCATCTCCTCAGAACCACCCTCCTCCTCGCCATACTGAGCTATCGTCATAACTGACAGGGAGATGGGTTAAAGTGGCTGATGGAGTTTTGCCTTGTGACTATTTGGCTTCCAGTATGTATTCAAAATATTATTTGGCTGAAGCTAAATTCCAGGCTTTTGCCCAAATAGCTATTCAGAGCAAAAGTTTAGTGCTGCCCTAGTGTTGTGGGTGTTTCAAAGTGACTTTACTGTTTAAAATGCTGCAGGTCTTTTCGGAGAGGAAAAATTCTTTTTGATTTTTGCAAAGTTTCTTCCGGATTTCAAGTTGGCCGTACTTGGTGCTCCCCAAGCACTGACATTAGCAGAGCAGACTTTGGCCCAGTCAGGCCCTGATTCTGCAGATGCGTCCCTAGTGAGTTCAGTGAGGCTCCACACAGACACATGTAGAATGCAGCAAAACTGCAAGAAAAATGGAAGCAGATCATGGGTGGTTGTGGGAGACATCAAGTGTGAAGGGAATGCTGCTTGAGAGCATGTAACTTTTTACACAGAGAACAATTTGTGGAAGCTGTCTATTTTTTCATCCCGTCAATCAAGTTCTATAGTTTCAAACATTTTTTCTGGCATTCAGAAATATTTCACCCTTAAGGTATGTGAAAACGCTGTGTTTCGTTCCTAAAATGGCAAGTTGTGTTTCAGACAGATTTATCCATCTGGGAAAGATGTAAACAAACTGTACTTTAGCCTCAGATCAAGAAAAAGTTACTTGCTGTCATGGTATAATTCCCCACTCTGAACCTTAGCGTCCAAAAGATGGGGTACCAGCATGAATTCCTCTAAGCTTAATTTCCAGCTTAGAACCTGTAGCGCTGCCACCAACCAGGAATTCCAGTGCCTGGTACACTCTGGTCCCCCCAAAACCTTGCCCGGGGAACCCCAAGTCCCAGATCCTCTGGATCTTACCACAAGGAAAGTAAACCCTTTCCCCCACCGTTGCCTCTTCCAGGCTTCCTCTCCCTGGGTTACCCTGGAAGATCACTGTGATTCAAACTCCTTGAATCTTAAAACAGAGAGGAAAATTCACCTTCCCCCCTCTCCTTTCTTTTCTCCCCTCTTCCCAGTACTTTTCTCCTGAGAGATGACAGTAATCTAACACGAGTAAATTCCCTTTTCTCTTCCCCTTTCCTCTCTTTCTCCACCACTTCCCTGTGTATCCCGAGCTCCTGTTCGTCCTTGGGCCTTCACTCCAGATCAAAATAACAATCAGATTCTTAAACAATAGAACTTTTAATTATAAGAGGAAAAACAGTAAATATATTGTCTTTGTATAATATTTTAAATGGAATATGTGTACTAGGGTCTTCAGCTTTAGACACTGGTACTACCCTCCCAGCCTAAGGTATTCAAGTACAATTACAATTCCTTTCAGCAAATCAAAAAATTTGAACCCTTCCAGACAAATACACATTTAGAACTCCTTTCCAGCCAAATGCACATGTGACAAATAACAAACAACTAAGCCTACCTCGCCTTTATCCTACCTATGACTCTTATTCTTGACTTTAAAGCCTTGTATTGGAGAGATGGGAGAGAACATGGTATGCTGTTTGGTCCGCTCAGAACCGAGGACAACCACCAAAAACTAAGCACCAACCAACTTCCTCCCTCAAGACTTGAAAGTATCCTGTCCCCCGTTGCTCTTCGGTCAGAGGTGACAGCCCAGGCTTTCACGAATTTGTAACCCTTTCAGTCAAAAGAGATATAAAGTACTTCTGTTCTATTAACTCCTACTATCTATGACACTTGCCCATGATGCATTGTTCAGGGATGAGGCAAAACTGGGATCATGTGGGATATTACTGTAGGTAGAGCATGATGGCTCAGTGTTTCAGACCATGGACAGTGAGCTAATCCATCCAGCAGAGTGACATGAGAACAGGCGAGAGGTTTGAGCTCAACAGCTGTTCTACAGGTAATTTGAAAGGAGAAGCTTGGAGGGTAGCTATACCTAGTACAGGGTGAGTTATTAGTCATTCATGAAATTTAGTGGTACCTTGCTTTCTTAAAGACTAAAGGGAGAAAAGAGAAGAAAACCTGGAGAGAAGATGGGGGATGAACTGATGAAAAGCAGAGAGTTAATTGTAAACATTTTAGTGATTTAAATAGCACATTTCATTCACATTTACATCATAGGAGTGCAGCTGCAGCAGAGGGGTAGAGTCAAATCCCACAGCGGTGAGTGAATGTGTCTTCCAGCTGCAACACTGGCAACCTACCCTGTTGTATGGAAAGCATATAAATACATTCCATTCCACGCTCTTCTTCACTTTGACGTGTGACTGATTCTAATCTTTTATCTCCACTGAAAAGAAGAATAGTCTTAGAAGTTTGAAGGTGGTCAGTTTGTAACGTGGACTAAATCGGTAAGTGTGTGAAAGCCTCTGCTAAGGAATTGGTTCCCAGCCTTATTGCCCGGGAGCCCTTCTTGGGATGTGTGGATTTGTTGGTGCCTGTCCCATTGTGCCATGCCCTGTGCAGTTGCCATCGTAGTTCCTTTTCTCTCCCTTTCCCCCCCCCCCTTGTTGTTTGTTCTTTTTTGGTATTATTCTCTGTCATCATTTTTAGCTCCTTTCCCCTGGTGACTGCCTCTTCCCTGGTGGCCCTCCATCCCCATCCCCTCACTCACCAGAAAGCTACATCCTTGAGAGGGAGCTTCATGGGGAGCCACGTACTACCACTACCCACAGGAGCAGAAGTGTACTTGCAGAGGGGATCTCCTGACTGCAAGGCCATGGAGCTTTTCTCTTCTATGCCTGCACTGCTTGGACTAGCCTGGGGCTCCCCTGGGCTGAGTGAGTCTACTTTAGGGTATAAAGTGGTGACAGTCCAACAGCTGTTCATTCAAGCTTTTGGTACATATACTTTGGAATCCCAGCAAATAATAAGATGTAAATGGTTTTGCAAATAAGAAACCACTTTTGAGCAGTGAGTCTGAGTCAGTGGGAGTTAAGATGCTGATTACACAGCTGAGTTTAATTACATAATTGCATACTTAACCAGATTTGAACACCTGTTTTGGATTAATTTAATAAATGGGAGTAACCTGTGTTCTATACTACTGGCAGACAAAACATCAGCTCTTAAAAGACCGGAGAAGACATCTGAAAGTGGGGCTATTGTTTGTTTAGAGATGACTGGAAAACTAATTACCAGATTTCTTTGTGATTCAAAGAACAAACAGTGTGGGGTAGGGCTGGGCTGTTCTTTGCCATTTTCAGGGTCTGAGCTTTCCAGCTGCGTTTGAATCACCAGCAGATTGGATTTCCAAATGGGCACTCCAACTCTCCCTTTACTCCAGTGGTGTGAGGCCAGGTCTACGCTACAGACCTAAATCAGTATAACTATGTCGCTCAGGGGTGTGGATTATGCGTAGTTATACCAACCTAACCCGGCCATGTAGAGAGCGCTAAGTTGGCAGGAGAGCGTCTCCCATCGGCATAGCCACTGCCTCTCGGGGAGGTGGATTTACTATGCCAGTGGGAGGAGCTCTCCCATAAGTGTAGGAGCATCTTCACTAAAGGATTAGAGCAGTGCAGCTGCACTGCTGTAGTGTTGTATGTGAAGATGAGTCCTTACCCCTGGTCTGCACTGCAGAATTATTTCAGTATAACTGCATCACTCGGGTGTGAATAATCCACACCCCTGAGCGACATAGTTATACCAATATAAGTCTGTAGTGTAAACCTGGCCTCACACCTACACGCTAGTGTAGACAGCACTATGTCAGTGTGAGAGCTCCTTCTCATTGACTTAGAGCATCTTCACTAGAAGCGCTACTGCGGTACGGCTGGAACTCTGTAGCGTAGACCTGCCCTGAGTACTGCCCAAATAGGGAAACAAATGCTGTGGGTCATATTTTTGAGTTAGTCATTGTTGCAAATGAAGGGAAAGTTGCTGAGATTGTCAGTATAATTACCCCAGAATGTATTACCCTTGTCCAACCTTAAATGACTTTGAGGTGATTTGTATCACATTATAAAAATAACTTCTCACGGAAACGTTTGGGGCGTTATCATCAAACCAAGTCCAGTGGAAAATCCACTTTCCTGCTATTGTGGTAGGATAGGGGACGTGTTTAATTATGGGTGATGGGTGCATTCTGTCACATCAGAAGCTGCTCTCGCTTTATGGTTGGAGCATGACAGCACAGCTCCTAGTGCAGAAATGCTGGGCTGAGCTACCCTGGGGCTTCCAGTTGATGCTTAATGTAGCAATGAGCAGCACTACTTGGATGCTCAGCCTGTGGCTGGGGAATCATCCCAAGAACCTGTCCTGGTGCTCAGGGCTCCCTTCCTGGTGCTTACCAGTGCAATATTACCTGTATTGCCAGGACCTGCTGCTCCAAGAACTAAATGATACCTGGTTCACTTGCTCAGACAGATGATCAAGGAGGAGAAAGTGGCAAACCAGCAAAATGGCCAAATCTGAGTGGGAAATCTATATGCAAGACCATTCCTTCCTCTGTTCCATTCCTAGTTGGAATGCTTCCTAGCATTGATTCTTTCCATGTCAAGTTTCTGGCCAGCAGAGCTGGTGGATGTGCAGCCCCCAATGTCACAAGGAAGCAAGTTGTGTCTGCCATAGGATTTCCTGGTGTCTGGTTTTTGAAAAGAACACCCAGTTCAAAAGTTAAAAGTCCGGTCAGCAGCGCAGCAGGGGCCCAGGGCTAAGGCAGCCTTTCTGCCTGCCCTAGCTCTGTGTGGTTCCCGAAAACGTCCGCTAGGTACCTGCAGTTCCCAGGCACATGGGTGGCCAGGGAGACTCCATGCGCTGCCCGCACTCTGAGTGCAGGGTAAGCAGGTCGCATTGGCTGGGAACCATGACCAATGGGAGCTGCAGGGGCAGTGCCTGCAGGTGTGAGGGCAGCGCATGGAGCCACTGGGACCTGGCATTCGCTTCCTGGGAGCTGCGGTAAGTGCTGCTAGGACCTCACATTCCCTCCTGCACCCCAACCCTCTGTCCCAGCCCGGAGTCACTTCCTGCACACCCAACCCCTCATCCCTGTCCCCATCCCGGAGGCTGCAGCCCCCTGCATCCCAACCCCCTCTCCCAGCCCAGGGCCCTCTTGTGCACCATAAATCCTTCATTTCTGGTCCCACCTAGAGCCTGCACCCCCAGTCCAGAAATCATAGCCCCCTGCATCCAAACCTCTCATCCCCAGCCTCACCCCAGAGCCCACACCCCCAGTCGCAGCCCTTACCCCCCCCCATGCACCCCAACCCCCTGTCCCAGCCCAGTGAAAGTGAGAGTGAGTGTGGGAGAGCAAGCAACAGAGGGAGGGGGGATGGAGTGAGTGGGGGCAGAGCCTCAGAAGGGGCAGGGCCTCAGTGAAGGAGCATGGCAGGGATGTTTGGTTTTGTTTGATTAGAAAGGTGGCAACCCTAGTCCACCACCCAGTTTTCTCTGACTTCTGGGACAGGTGGATTTACTAGATGTGGACAGGGCCTGTAGAAAAAGGTGAGGTTTTTAAATTATTGCTCACTCTTTTGGTTATATGGAGGCAGTTATATGTGTTGGAGCTCTATTCTGGTACAAAATGATGTTCTTTTAAAAAAAAAAAAAATTGCCAGGGATTTATGCTGCTTAAAACACATTTGTATAAATCTAACAAAATGTAGTAAGTGGATGGGTGAGCTGACCAGTCTCATTCCCCTTCTGAGTCACCTACTGGCTGTCCACGTGAGCTCCTGCCACTGGCTCTGGTAGCACCATGGTTTTCTCAGTGCTCTCATTCCTCTGCTTCAAGGCCCTTTGTTTTCGGTCACCACTTTGCAGTCCCCTCCTCCTCTTCTCCCCCCAACCCCCCGGTTCTCCGATGGCTCTTATGGGGATAGAAATGGAGTGGTAAGCTCTCCACAAACAAACAGTTTGCTTCCAGAAACACTGAAGTTATGTTAGATTTCAGTAGATCTTCCCATGCTAAGGTGTGCTTGTCTTTTCTTCTGTACCCACTTTACTTTGCTAGTTTGGATAAAATGGAACCCAGATGCATCAACCTCTGATCAACAAGGCCATCTCAATTCTCCTTTTCTTTAATCAGATATTTGAAGTGGCTTTGTCCACCTTTTATCTGGGTTTTTCCATTGGAGAGATAGGCACCATCTTATGCCGTACCATTAGGTACATAGGATTCTTATTACTCATCCTTGCCAGATGGAAAAAATGCAGCATAAGTGTTGATCCAGGTCTGAGGGAGGAAGCAGTTCTGTTCGTGCAGTATCTGCTCCAAAGGACCCGTGGCCTCAGGCCGTAATGACCATGTGTGTTTCCTTTTAAAACTGAAGTGTGTGTGTGAGACAGTCTCTCTCTCTCTCTCTCTCTCTCTCTCTGGCTGGTGAATCTTGTCCACATGCTCAGGGTCTAACTGATCGCCATATTTGGGGTTAGTAAGGAATTTTGCCCCAGGTCAGATAGGTAGAGACCCTGGAGGGGTTTCTCCTTTCTCTGCGGCGTGGTGCGCAGGTCAGTTGTAGGTTTAAACTAGTGTGAATGATGGATTCTCTAACTTGAAGTCTTTAAATCATGATTTGAGGCCTTCAGTAACTCAGCAGAGGTTATGCATAAGGCTGCGATTCTGTCATGGAGGTCAAAGATTCCATGATACAAAGAGATGTTTTTGTGTTCTTGAAAATTCCAATGAAAGCATTAGATTTGAGAAAAAAATGAGAAATCACTTATTTCCTTTAAAATCTGCAGTACAACAAGTGTCAAAAATCCTATTTCGTGCACCATTGTTTCCAGGGCCCGCATTAAGGGGTAGGAAGCAGGGCAATTGTCCGGAGCCCCAAGCCGGGGGGGCCCTATGAAACCCAGGCAGCAGGACCCGGGCATCAGCCCCGGGGTGACGGGGCTCAGGCTTCAGGTTTGTTTATATGTTCATGATTTATTGTTTATTGCCTGCGTCCTGTCCATGACTTTTAATAAAAAAATACCTGTGCCAAAATCACAGCCTTAGTTATGCGTCTATTACAGGAGTGTGTGGCTGAGGTTCTGTGGCCTGCAATGGGCAGGAGGTCAGATGAGATGATCATGATGGGCCCTTCTGGCCTTCAGGTCTATGAGATCTGCTGCTGAGACTCCTGGAGAGGTAAATTATTCAGACAGAAATTGGGCATGTGACTGCTCAGGGCATGGCTCTGGAAAATTGACTTTGTCATCATGTTTATTGGCTCTTAAATAATCTTTTATGACAAGCTGTAGTGCAGCTTTTGTTCAAGGCCATTGGAACATTATATTTTTCATTCTTCCTTTCTCTTTCCCCTAACAGTTTAATGAGGCCTGAAAACTAACCTGGTGTAAAGTTGATTTTTATTATGATGGTAGGTTTTAAGCTCTGGGTTTCTGTAACGTGCCTGATTTTTTTTAAAGCTTTTACTTGTGGCTTTTAGAATAAATTAACAAGCAAACCAACCTGATTATTTGCTTACGTGTCACATGAGCTGTACTGGTCTCATGAATGTGACTCTGTTTTGACAGACATAGAAACCAAAGATGCCTTGGTAGACCCAAAGGAAGGAGTTTACCCAAGCTCATTTTCATCTACATCTACTATTTTTCATTTATTTCCCTTATCATCCTCACTTTTTACTGAGGGTTGGGACTGGCTGATGAGAATCATGGGACTGTGAGTTCACTTGGGAGGTAGGAAGCTCCCAAGTAAGGGTCTAGTGCTCTTCGGGTCCTGCACTTTGCAGTGCCGACATAAAGCCAGGTATTCCCTTTGCTCCCTGGAGCCAGTGGTAAAGCCAGCAAGGCACTGCCTGCTCTCTTCTGCCATGCGTGAAAGAGAGGTTTTCAGTAAGCTGCCCAAATAATGGGGTGCTAGTTATAAATTGCTTGCGGATTGCCAGAACGAAAATCATGTCTTTGACAAATACTGTTTGACTGTCTATAAAACTGGATGAATAAGGGAGGAAAATTAATGCCTGAGTTAATTTATTCAACTGCTGATAGAAAAGCACCACAAATATTACTGGCCGACTCTAGTTTAAGCTCCTATCTTTCATTTTATTCTGGGAAGGAGTCTTCTTCCCCAGATGCTGCAGTGTGTTAGCCCACCCCCTTGCTTTCCTGCCTGAGGCTGGAACTGGTGTGTAGCAGTGTCAGGTGCCCTTTGGTTTCTCAGAGACTGGGTTAATGGGTTTGTTTAGCTCCTGTGTAGAATGTCTCAGTGTTTGCTTTTCTCTCTCCTGGGAAATCTCCTGTATTCATTACACTAGGGAATGACTTTCTGATTTGTGTCAGCGTATGAAGCTCAATCTCCCTCCGCCTCTGTGGCCCTGGAATTGTACTGAAATCTACATTACACGGCAAGGATCAGTGTGCCAGTGAAAAGCTTTCAGTGCTGCTTTTCCCACAGACCCTGTCAGGGCCCTCCAGTCTAGAATACTGAAACGCTTGTGGACCTTCTTTGTCTTCCCTATTCCAGCTGTATCCAGCCTGAGTACTGAGTTTTGCAGGTGAATGTTAACAGAGCTGTATTTCTTCATCCACATTTTCTCCCCTCCTTGCAGCGTGGGAATCTTCTAATACTAGTCGTTGTTTCCTGTTTCACATGAAGCTGTGCTGAGGCCATGTGATATTGTTTGCTTAGCTCCTGTTTAACACCTATAGTTTTTTTTTCCTGCTGTGCCACTGTTAATAATTCAGTGCTTTCCAATCCGAAGCTCTGAGGTAGAACCTGAATATCCTGTACCTTGCTTTCTTTGATCTATTCCAAAGTCTATTGTAACACCGTCCTTTCTGTTGCTGCAGGTGACACAAATTGTCTGATGAATTCTGACGAGTATTCTGTGATGGATAACAAGGACTTGGAAGCAGAGATCCACCCTCTGAAGAATGAGGATGGGAAAGCTCCAGATAACCATGAGAACTGTGCAGAGAAAGAAGGTCTCTGCAGGAAGCCCACCCGCTTGTCTCAGCTCTCCCGATGGCGCACAGCTGCCTTCTTCCTCTCATTATTCCTTTGCCTGATTGTGGTGTTTGCCTTTTCGTTCATCATCCCGTGTCCAGTGAGGCCTGTTTCACAAAGGACATGGAACAGGAAATATGACCGTGCGGGTGAGTCTGATGGACTAAACAGTATTTCTAAGCGCTCATTTTCCTGTGCTCATCAGAATCAGGATTGTAGAACCCTGGCCAAAGTATGGCCTCAGTCTAGGGCAGGGGTCGGCAACCTTTCAGAAATGCTGTGCCGAGTCTTCATTTATTCACTCTAATTTAAGGTTTCGTGAGCCAGTAATACATTTTAACGTTTTTAGAAGTTCTCTTTTTATAAGTCTATGATATAGAACTAAACTATTGTTGTATGTAAAGTAAATAAGGTTTTTAAAATGTTTAAGAAGCGTCATTGAAAATTAAATTAAAATGCAGAGCCCCCCAGACCGGTGGCCAGGACCCAGGCAGTGTAAGTGCCACTGAAAATCTGCTTGCGTGCCGCCTTGGGCACTCGTCCCATAGGTTACCTACCCCGTCTAGGGCCTGCAAGGATGTTGTCCATGAGAGTGTGAGCTGCAGGTATCCCAGGTCTTGATATGCAATGGACTGTCTTAATTGGAGTGGCCTTCTGAGAGGTGTTTGAAATCTTTTATACATAGGCAAATTAGTGCTGCCTTCAAGCACTAGAAAGTTAGCAGATTGGCCCTTGGTTGGGCAAAGCTTGAGAGGATGTTTTTACTTAATTGACCTGTATTGTGGTTGAACTTTAACTTAAAATGTTCTTTAAGTGCCTTTGACCTGAGACTTGAGAGCAGTAATGGGGTCCTTCCTCCATCAGAAATGAGTACCTCTATCTGACCGTCATTGGATTAGTGAGGGAAGAGAATCGTGTCTTTCTTGTAAATTACTCTCATGCTTAATTCTGAAGAGAAATGTCCTTTTATTGAACTCTTCTGTGAAAAGCTAGGTAGAGCTCCATTGTATGCCAGACCTTTGACACTACAGCCTTCTCTGCCCTCACAGGTTGCTATGCCACTTGAATTGTCCTCCTTCAGTTTAAGGGGAGGAGCAGCGCTTCTGTCTTGTGTGTTCCTAACGTAGCAAACCGTGGCCGCATTAGACAGACATCACCCACATCAGCAGGGATCAAACTCAGTGCTTCCAGCAGTATAAGCACTGGCCTCTACCCTTTGACCTAAAGAAGAGCTCCATTGACTAAGAGGCGAGCTAGTACCAGGCTGTTATAGCTGCAAGTGCCAGCCATTAGAGAGAGCCAATTGCATGCCCTAAAGCAGTGTATTACATTAGCACAGTTTCAGAGATTATCAAATTCTTAACTGTTTGACTCCCCTAACTGCATAAGGTTTCCTAATATTTACTGCAGGATACAACTGTTGTTGTATTTTTGTGGTAGTGCCTAGGGACCCCGATCCTAGACTAGAGATCCCCCTGTTAGGCACTGTTTAAACACTAGTATAAATAAAGTGCTGATCTATCTTGGCATTGCTTTTCCAAAGAAAAATGGAGGGGACAGCAATCAGGCTTTTAAGAAAATGCATTTTCCTCCAGTTTACCTGCGTTGTCACTGTGCCCTTCAATCCTGTTGATCCAAGCACTGCTTTCTAGCATCTGGTTTGTGATCTCTCTGTAGTGACCTACGACTTTCTGGCTGTAGAAGATGTGAACGAAGACAAAGTGCAAGATGTTATCTTCGTTTTCAAAGATACCAATGGCAGCAGCAGTTTTAACAGATCCTGCTCAGATGAAGGTAACTGTGACTCTAAGCAGGAACAGACAGAGGCATAGTGATGAGGGCTGTGCTTTCTCTTTTAGTGCTGGTCAGTAATGCTGCAATGACAGAGACCCCTTGGGTGGATGGAGTTGTCCTGAACAGAGATGAGGAATAAATCTCCCAAGGAACTAGCATTCAATGTCTGTGCAGCACGTGTCTAGCCGTGCTGCTGTCTTCTCTCAGTCCCGAAGCAGGAACCACTATTCACCAAGCCAGAAGAAAGAGGGAGAATTGAGAGAGACAGTGTGACTATAAAGGGGAAACATTAACGCTGGCCATCTGGGGATGGGAGGGGGGGGGACAAAGTTACCCCGCTGAACTGGTTGTGTTCACGGACAGGTAGAGGGGAGGACAGTACTCTTCCCTCTGCTATGTGTTCTTTCTTCAGGCCTTTCCGCTCCATGTGTCTTTGTTACTGCTGTCTCGGGCACCAACGGCAGCACACTCTGGGAGAGGCCTGTCACCGAAGACCTGCTGTGGATGGAGTGCGCCATTGAGCAGCTGGGTGGGGCTCAGTCACCGGGCTGTCTTGTCATTGGGAACCCAGAGTTACTAACTGCAATCAGCCCTCGCACAGGTAAGCTAAGGGGCAGAACCACAGGGGATTCACACCTCTGCTATTGCTTTTTATCCCTTCTGTCCCCTGGCGGTAGGGGAACCCTGATGGTATGCTGGTTTATGAATAAGGTACAGACTAATGCAAGGTATTTCATCAGCATGAAAACATAGCCAATGCATCCACGTTGCAAACATCACTAAGGCTGTGAGAAGCCAACATGCTCCCAGCCAATTCGGTTCCGAAGCTGCCATTTTGTCCTGCTGTGCGTGTTGGGTACAGTCTGTGCTGCAGTCCCTAACTTCCCTCTGCGGTGCTCAGATATGCTGGGGGGAGATGAGAAGAAACTTTCAGCCTTAGCTGTAAATATTTCTCATGCGCGTTGTGTGTGTCAAATATGAAGAGAAGAAATGTTCAATTGCTTATATACCAATGCTAGGAGTCCAGGTAGCAAGTAAAAGCAATTGGGAATTTTTACTGAGGAGAAATGTGATGTAATTGTCATTCCTGAAACTTGATGGGATTATTCACATGATTGGAATGTTAAAATCACTGCTTATCACCAGTTCAAGAAGGACCAAGTGGTTAAAATAAGTGTGTGTAGGGAGGCACTCTGCATTAGACACCATTACCTGTTTTAGATTTATTGGAAACTCAGAAGTGCAGAGACTTGAATATACCTGGATCGATGTGCCGACTAACAAAGCCCAGAAGGATGAATGGGGCTCTGTTACAAACCCCCAAATCAAACCAGAGAAGAGGATGAGTTACTCCCAAAACACCAGTCTGTAATGTGTGGAGAGAGAAATCGTGTTGTTTTGAGGGACCTTAGTTTGGGGGATGCATGCTGGGGGCGTCTTTGCAGCTAGTAGGAAAACATCATTAGAGTGTCTTGAAATGATAGAAGATAATTTTCTAACACAAAGGTTATCGCTCCCAACACTGGGTAACTCTAGTTTGGATGGGTAGAGATGAATATGCCACTAGACTGGAAGTTGGTAATTGCATAGGTCAAGAGTAAACAACGAATGTTTTGCCTGTATGGCTGTACCGGTATTCTGCCTATACTATACCTGTCCTGGTATACTGTACTGACAGAGTGCTCCTAGTGTGGATGCAGCTTATACCACCAAAGCAGCTTTTTCACCTTTATAGCTAAATCCCGCTAATGGTGTGCCAATATTAAAAAAGAGCCAGATGGATTATGAGAGTAATGAGGCTGGTTAGCTTAGATATCAGTCCCAGGCAAAATAATGGAAAACCTGAGACTGGATTTCATTAATAAAGAGTTTAGGGACGGGAATATAATGAAGCCATATTGACTGGTATCAGTGCGTAGCTGTAATATACCAAATACTTTGTAAGCGGTTTTACTTAGTATTGCATGACATTCTGATTAGCGTATAGTGTTAGTAAAGAACACGTTAAATGGTTTGACCAGCAGTTTTCAAAAAGCAGCTGTCAATGGGGAATCCTCTCTGAATGGGGGTGTTTCTAGTGGGGCTCCGCAATGATCATCACCAGTGCAGGTAAACCAGTGGTTCTCAACCTAATTACCATTGTGGGCTGCATACGCAGCTCTCTCTGTGTTATGTGGGCTGCAGCTACGCAATATATGTACTACTTATATGGCCTGAGGATGTCACTTGGGCTGCAGCTGTGTGATGACTGGGGCACAGGTTGAGAACCACTGAGGCAGACAGATGTGCTAGATCTCTTTAAGATAGCACACTAAAAATAACAGTGTGGCCACAGTGGCACAGGTGGCAGCTTGGGCTAGCCACCCGAGGGTGCCCCCGGGGGTCGAGTGGGTTTGTATTTAGGTTGCTGGCCTGTGCCTCCATAGCCACACTGAGTACAAATCTGCCCACCCCTGGGTGCACACTCAGGTGGCTGGCTCAAGCTGCTGCCTCTGCCATTGTGGCCACACTGCTCTTTTTAGCATCCTAGCTCAAGCAGGCAGGGCTAACCCAAGTCTGTCTGCCCGTGCTGGGAAGCTGCTGTGTAGACATACCCATGATGTCTTCAGATCAAGACTGGCTGCCTTTCTAGAAGATATGCTTTAGCCAAAGACAAGTTATTGGGCTCAGTATAGATGAAATGTAATGGCCTGCTCTATACAGGAGGTCAGACTGGGAGATCTAACGGTCCCTTTCAGGCCTTAAACTTTGTGAGTCTCTGAATTAGTTTTGTGCATATTTTTCAACATCTGCTATGTCCACTCTCACGAGGGCTGCATTTCAGTGTTGGCAAAGTAACCTCTATGTATCAGTATATCTTTTCTGCATCTCAGGGATGGTACAGACTTATATTTTCAGATTACTAGTTTGCTAGGAAGGGCCACTCAAGTAATTGTACTTTTGGCCAAGCAAAGCAAGGTCTAGTATCAGAGGAGTAGCCGTGTTAGTCTGGTTCTGTAAAAGCAAAGAGTCCTGTGGCACCTTGTAGACTAACAGACATTTTGGAGCGTGAGCTTTCGTGGATGAATACCCACTTTGCTGGATGCAAAGCAAGGTCTGACGTTCATCTGGATGGCATTTCTCTGTCTGTAATGTGATAACTTTGGAACACCAAATCCGCTCAATTCCAAACTTTCTAGCCATCAGTGAACAGAACCCTATTGATTTTGGGGAAAATTAGGAAACCAGAAGAGGGTCATGGTCAGCACAAAGTGTATTTTGTTAAACTCAAGCCAAGGGCTCTGTGTGTCCCCCAGCTTCTCTTCCCCACTTCTGTGTGCCTCCTCTCCTCCCCCCATTTCCTTCCCTCTTCCCATACCATTGGGCCTTCGTTCTAACTTCCTGTGTGCCTCCTTTCCGAGCCCTCTCTCCCATCTACACTGGAAATAGTTGGATAGACAGGTTAAAAACATGTTTGTGATTGGAGAATTCTGATGCTCCATCCTTTTTTGAAGCTCCACTTAAGTTGGCATTCCTATTCTGAGGCCATAAAATCAGCAGTTTCCCCCTCCCCGCAATTAGCTCATTCCAGGGGAAATATCCCTTCATTACACACAAAGAAGGGTACCAAATTCACAGAGAAATCTGGTATGCTTTTCTTTCTCCTGTTCTGCCATTGACTCTAAAGTTCCTAATTCCTCTTCACAAAAACAGCATCGACAGGGAAGTTCCCTCTCAAGAGATTTTGAGTCCATAATCAGAAGTAGTTGCCAGGGCCGGCTCTACAGTTTTTGCCGCCCTAAGCAGCGCACGGAATTGCCGTTGCGGATGGCGGGGGCAGTCCGTGTGCCCTTAGGGCAGCAGGCGCATTTCCACAGTGGTGGCAATTCAGTCACAGCTTCTATGTTTAGAAGTCCTCGGTGGCTTCAGCTAAACATAGAAGCTGCTTCTGAATTGCCGCCGCAGCGGAAACGCGCCTGCCGCCCTAAGGGCACATGGATTGCCCCCCCGTCTGCGGCGGCAGTTCGGCGCGCCGCTTGGGGGCAAAAACTCAGAGACTGCCGCCTCTTGCAGATTGCCGCCCCAAGCACCAGCTTGGAATTCTGGTGCCTAGAGCCAGCCCTAGTAATTGCTAGAATCATTACAGTCTTTCTGCTGTTTGTGTATGATGCAGCTTGTGGCCTGACATGCTTTTTTTCCAGGCCCTTGTTATCCAGTGCAGTTGCCTGAGGTACTGAAAAACTCTGAATATCGATTGCACCATTAAAGTTAATCTAGTCATCCCTGGCTCCCTTTGATGGCATTTAATGTCTAAAGGAGCCACCACCGAGCTCATTTAAGGATTCATCCGAGCTGAATGAATATATTCTTAATCAAGTTTTCATCTCTTCAAAAGAATTCCCAGCCTATTCTACCACAGAAAGTAGCCTGGAGATTTTAACTGTAGATGCACCAGGCAGCCTTTTCACAGCTGCCATTCAGGAGATTCTTCCTCCAAAGGGAGAACACCCCAGCTACTTTGCCTCCAGCAGTCCAGGTGAGGACAATGAATTTAAGACCGAGGCCTCCATGGTAGCATTCTCTGAAATGTGTCCCGTTCCACACGCAGGGCCAGTTAGGCAGAACTTCAGGGTAACAATGGGTGGATGAGACAGTGGTATAGAGAGGAGAGTTTTAGATTTATTTGGAACTGGGGAATCTTTTGGGAAAGGAGGAGCCTATATAGGAAAGATGGGCTCCACCTAAACCAAAATAGAACGAGATTGCTGGCAGGTAAAATTAAAAAGTTAGTGGAAATAAACTAAACACTGGGGGAAAGCCAGCAGGTGTGGATGAACACATGGTTCAGACAGAGACATCCCTTATGGCGGATTTATTAACAGCCCGGCTCTATATCTTAGTAAACAGGAGAGGATATATATTGATCTGTCTGGGGATTGGTCCTGCTTTGAGCAGGGGGTTGGACTAGATGACCTCCTGAGGTCCCTTCCAACCCTGATATTCTATGATGGATCAAGTACAGGTAGAAACTAAAGAGAAACAGGCAAATGAAAGTATCCCATTCAGTTACATCACATGAAGGCAGACAACTACGTTTTGACACATTTTATAAATGCTTGTATACAAATGCAGTAACTCTAAATATTAAGATAGATGAACTTGAGTGCCTGGTATTGAATGAGGATATTGATATAATAGGTGTGATGGGTTTGGTCACAGAGACCCCTTGGAGCTGTCACCTGATGTGCTGAAACTACCTCTGAGCCTGTCTTCCCTGCCAGTTTGGGATTCCAGAACCCTGTCTCTTTGAGCCAGACACGCTAATCTGCTGCAACACAGACCTAGGGTCTGAAACACACCCCAAAAGCTGCAGACTTAACTGCAAACAGCTCACTAAGTACTCCTGTCTCCAGCACCCCGTTCCCAATGGGATCCAAACCCCAAATAAATCAGTTTTACTCTGTTTATCTGTGGACATAATGGAAGCTATTTACATGCCCGTTTTGGGTTCAGTTCAGGGGTGGACAAACTTTTTGGCCTGAGGGCCATATTTAGGTGGGGAAGTTGTATGCAGGGCCATGAATGTAGGGCTGGGGTGTGGGAGGGAGTGCAGGGTGTGGCAGGGGGTTGAGGGGCAGGAGGGAGGGGATTGGGATGCGCCAGAGGACTCAATGCAGGGGGTTAGGGGGCTCAAGGAAGGGGGTTGGGGTGGAAAGGGGTTGGGTATGGGGTGCAGGATGCGGTTGAGGTGCAGACTCATCCCAGCACTGCTTACCTCAAGCGGCTCTGGATTGGCAGCGGCCGTAGCGGGGCTAAAAAACCCCAAAGGTTTTCCTCTGCCGCCTAGCCCTGCACCTCTTCCCAGAGTGGACAAGCCAAGTCTGACAGTGGGTCCTCACCTGCAGGTACCACCCCCACGATAGCTCCATTGGCTGCGTTCTCACATCCTGGCCCCCACCCACGCTCAGGATGCCTACAGGAAGACATGGTGCTGACCGCTTCAGCAGAGCGAATCACCGCGCCAACCACGGCAAGCGAATCTGGACTTTAGCCGAGGTGCGCCATGGGGCTGGCAATCCGCTGCGCCCGGACGGAAAAACCTGATGGGCTGGGATTTCTGTCACAAGCACTGCCGTATGTCCTCCCCGGGTTTAGTTGCTTCATGTCCGTGTTTTTCCCATTCAGCAAGACTAGCGGTGAAAAGAGTCTCCCTCCCTATTAACGTTTCATCTTCACCAAGCCCTTGCTTCACCAGGAGAAAAAAGTGTGCACCCCATATGTTTTTAAGATCCTATGTGGAAAAGCCAATTGTAGTTTTAAACGTTATACTGTCAAAGTAAACGCTGGTCTTGCTCAATTGGACAAAATTTAGCGACACCTGCTTAACATCCCTGTTAGACAAGGGCAGTATTCTGCTTCATATGGTAATTTACAAAATGTAAAAAAGTTCCATCACGCCGTACCCAGAATTGTCACTCACAGGGTCTAAATTTCTGTAACGCTGAGCCAGTTCATTCTCCTTACAGAAGTCTGGAATGTATTGGTAGCTGGTTTACAAAATATGAAGAGCGGCTCTTGCCCCAAAGAGAGTGTGTATGTGTGAAGAAGCGGAGAAGGTGACCAGATGTTCCGATTTTTGGGACAGTTCCGATTTGGAGTTTTTGTTATTATATTACTATTACCCCATGTTTTGAGAAGAGAGAGAGAGAGGGTTTTGGGTTTTTTGTTTGTTTTGTTTGTTTTTTTAATAAGGGTGGGAGAGAAATGGCAATCAGTATACAAAACGTTTAGTATGATAACTTTGTATGCCTGGTAACTGCCAATATTTATGGTATTTTCAGATTCCACAGTTTGCTGACCATTATAGATGTCTAGAGTGTGGAATAGGGGTAGATAGGAGGTTGTTGCACCTGTCTTAAATGTTTCTATCACAGGGTGTTCGTTTTGGTTAACGGCTCTCAGCACCCTACTGTAAATTGTGCCCCAGGCCTTGCAGATGTGCTGGACAATGCCTACTTGTAGTCATTTGATTGCTTGTCCTTTGTGCCATACAGTGAGGACTTCTTCCACACCAGGCTTTGGTGCAACGGAAATTTCAGAGTGGCTTTGTGGATAGTGTCAAGCTCGCAGTTTGGTTATGGTATCCCATATGGGATATTTTTGGCACAGGGCGTGTTGCCTTTCCAAGATATCCATTATTCGGGGGCTGAAGTCAAAGAAATAAACAGCTCTTCCCAATAATCCTTTACAACATCAATGATCCTAGAGAACCACATAAGGACAGTGGTGGTTTACCCAGGAGATTTGGAAAGGTTTTTTTCGCCACGAGGTCCTGATCGCCATGTTTACAAGGTCTTAACCCACAGGTACTTTTTTAAGGTATTTGCCTTGGGAGTTTCTCTCTGAAAAGGAGGTCCTCACATTTATACCTATGCTGATTGGTTTCAAATAAGTGGGAGAACTAGTCTCACACCTCAAGATCTGTCTCACAATTTTTTCAGGACAAATGCCGTTCTGTTGTAGATTTACTACATATGCATGTATATTTTCATCTCTGTTTATCATTTTGTTTCCTTGTCTTAAACTTGAACCTAGGAGGTGCAGTTGTAGTCTAGATCGTTGTAGGCGCACTACTGAATTTTCTCACTGAGCGAAGACTGGATAATGATTTCTTTTGTTATCTTAATGAGGATCAATAGGATGAAGTACCGTGTTCCTTGTTTTGGATTTGAATGTCCATTGCTCAAGCCTGTGTCTGTGATTAAATCAGTTCCCTTTTGAGGCATTGGGCATCTCAGCTTCCATTCATGCCTACCGAAAGAAAAAACACCGTGCAATTAAATATTGTATGCATCCAATGGCTTCCTTCATAGCCTTCAGGCAAACTTTGGATTCAGGATCACTAGGTACAACTTTATTACTCTCCGCCTTGTTCTGTTTGTTGTGTATCTTGTGGGATAAAATTTCGCTACTCTGTCCAGATGACCCTTCCTTCAAATTGTTAGTGATGTAAAAATTTCTATGTTGTTTCAAGCTTTGGGAACTTCTTGAGGTCATGGTGCAAGCCTGCTGTGCGTTATGCAGATAGCACGTTTCCTTATTATTCCATGTGCTTATGTGACGAGTGATTACCCAGCATTCCTGGAAGGGTAAAATACCCTTCAGTCTGAAACCGCATGTGTGTAGCGGTTGAATTGTATTTGGAAAATTTAAGCAAAGCCCTTTTCGCTGTTTCTGATCTGGTAAAATGGGATAATAAACACAAAATCAAAATATCACTACTTGCATTTACACAAAAACAATTGGCAAAGGAGTGATCAGACAGGCTGTGTGTCCATTTCTCAGATACAGGAGAGTCATGGGTTCCAAGGCCAGAAGGGACCACTGTGATCACCTGCTCTGGCCTCCTGCATACTGTAGGCCAGAGAACTTCCCACAATCATTCCTAGAGCAGATCTTTTAGAAAAACATCCAGTCTTGATTTAAAAATTGTCTGATGGGAAATCTATCATGACCCTTGGTAAATTGGGTAAGATGCTGACAGAGGTTTCATTATTTTAAAAGTTGTTGGGCACATACAGTTTATATCTTCAGTTGTGATTGTGTGTCCCCTAACATCCAGGTTGGCAGATCTGCTTCTGTGCAAAGCAAAGATATCAGTAAGAAATTTCTGAAGACTACTTTAATTTAATTTGATAAGTTCATGGAGGATTCAATATGTTCATGGAGGATAGGTCTATCAGTGGCTATTAGCCAGGATGGGCAGGAATGGTGTCCCTAGCCTCTGTTTGCCAGAAGCTGGGAATGGGCGACAGGGGGTGTTCACTTGACGATTTCATGTTCTATTCATTCCCTCTGGGGCATCTGGCATTGACTGCTGTGGGAAGACAGGACTCTGGGCTAGATGAACATTTGGTCTGACACAGCATGGCTGCTCTTATGTTTAATTCATTTAAATCTAGACTTCTATGTAGTGTCTTAGGAGCCTGATTAAAAATCACACAGGATCTTCCCTCGGTAGATCACATCAAATTTACAGGTCGTGAAAAGGAACAACTCATGCCAGTTACCTGCTTGGGGCTGGTGTTAGCTGTTATCAGCAGGTATCAGTCCCCCGTAGAGGTGAGGTTCTCCCAGATCCCCTGTGTCTCAGGAGTTCAGCTGTGGCATGCTGTAGTGTTCTCATGTATCCATTTTGGAGTTTGCTCAGAAGTAGCTTCAGAGTTTCAAAGAAAAATCTTTCTCCTAGAGCAGACCCCACAAGAATGCTTGAGATCCAGTGCCAGGCAATGCAGACACATTTTTGTTCATTGTTTAGAATTAGGAAAGTTGTCTCAATGCCAGCTGTATTTTAGGTCCTTTCCATTCAGGCTCCCCAGCTGAAAGCTCGGTTTGAGCTTCATCTATGAGTAAAACCCAGAAACGTTTGAATTTATAATTGAAATGCGACGAAGACCTGTAACTACCAAGTGCCAAATCTGACACCCCAGTGTGCAGGGCTAAATGATGATGCAGGATGGGCTGTCAGGCTGTGGGGTATCTCAGAGAACAGTAACAGTAATGACAAATCGTTCTTTAGTCCTGCAGAGCCACTAAACAATATTCTGAGCAAATGTTTCTCATAACAGGAATAACTCTGTTTTTCAGGGGAAGTTCGATGGAGGCAGTTTAACAGTTTTGGAGCTAATTATACCGTGGTGACTCCCTTGTTAAAGATACCAGATGTGGATGGGGACGGTGTTCAGGACGTGATGATCTTTACCACTGCAGGAGATGAGGTACATACAGCATCACTTTGAACCATGGTAGACCCTTTGCACATACTGCTAGGAGTGACAGGAGATTTGCTTACTGTGCTGTCCTAAAGCAGGAAGTACCCCCTGAGGGCCTCTGTGAGACCAGCATGTTTCAGTAGGTCAGGTCCCATTGCCCTTCCCCACCCAGAAGGGACATGGTTTTGCTGCTCTTAGCTCAATAAAGTTTTACCGCTCCCTCAAATGAATAGAAATATTTCGCTGATTTAAAAATATAAATCCCAATGAAAAACGTACTTTGGTGTAAATATTCCTCTGCTGAGTTTGCAGCCCAGCCATGGTACCTTCCCCCCCCCTAGTGTGTGAGCCACAGCGTGCAACTGATGGTGAACAAGAGTGCAATTGCCTGGCCTGTTCCGTTTGCCCAGGCTGAGAGAAATGCAAACAGCACCAGGAAATCAGGTTCTGAAATGTCCTGCTTGGGTCCTGTAAAGTACTGTTGAGAAGGTATGAGGAGGACTGTGGAACATTAAATGAAGTGCCTTCTGCTCTTCTTTCTGGTCAAACGGATGTTAGAGATCAGCTGGCTTGTTCAGAAAGAGTAAATTTAGTGTCCTAGACATCCTCCCTCAATATACCAGTGGGGTGAGACCTACCCAGTCACTCTATTGCCGTGGGTAAAACAAGTGTCCTCTAAAGCTAAATTTCCATTACAGGAACTCCTCACTTAAAGTCCTCCTGGTTAACGTTATTTCATTGTCACATTGCTGATCAATTAGGGAACCTGCTCATTTAAAGTTGTGCAATGCTCCCTTCTAACGTGGTTTGGCAGCCGCCTGCTTTGTCCCTTGCTTGCAGGAAGAGCAGCTTCTTGCAGTTAGCTGGTGGGGGCTTGGAACCAGGATGGACCAGTGGCCCCCCTATCAGCTCCCCACTTCTCTAAGTTCCCTGTGCAGCAGTTGCCAGCAGGCTAGCAATTGCAGCTATCCCTCCCCCCACTGCCATGTGCCGTGCAGAGGGGGGAAGGGGAGAGGCTAATGTCAGGGTGTCCCCCGCCTTACCCCTTCTTCTCCATATAGAGCAGGGCAGGGACACGGAGGGAGAGAGAAAGAGAGAGGCTGGGGCAGCAGCTGCTGTCTCAACTTCCTGATCCACTTAAAAAGACAATGCACTTAAGAGTGGGTCAGCTTGCTTAAAGGGGCAGTGTGCATTTCTCTCTCCCACACACAAGGTGTGTGTCTGTCTCTGTCTGCTATGCTGTCTCCTCTCCCTCCAATCCTGCTGCCTTGTAGAGTGAGGTTACATTAACAACGTGTTAACCCTTGAGGACTCAGCCAAGTGTTAGTTCATCATTTAGCACAGGAGGTCATGAGGTTATTACATGGGGGGTCGCGAGTGGTCAGCCTCCACCCCAAACCCTGCTTTACCTCCCAGCATTTATAATGGTGTTAAATATATAAAAAAGTATTTTTAATTTATGGGGGTGGGTGTCGTACTCAGAGGCTTGCTATGTGAAAGGGGTCAGCAGTACAAAAGTTTGAGAACCACTGATTTAGTAGTAAGGCATTCCCTGGGAAATATCCCATCCTCTTCCACCCTCTAACTTTACCACCTCAACCAAGCTTCAATCATCATACCTGTGAACAGTATTAAATTGTTTGAAATGTATACACTGTGTGTGTGTGTGTGTGTGTATTTTTTTATTTTTTTTTGGTCTGGGATTTCCCTGGAACCTAACTCCGCCATTTACATTAATTCTTATGGGGAAATTGGATTTGCTTAACATCGTTTTGCTTAAAGTCGCATTTTTCAGGAACATAACTACAACGTTAAGTGAGGCGTTACTGTGCCTACTACAACAGCAAAAACGCACAAGCAGTTGTTCTGCAGTCACTTTTGTTACTGTTAATAGGCCTAACCTTGTCCTATGGTTAATTATGCACAACAAAAAGATTGAGGCTCGTGCCAGACAGTGACAGCTTGTGGCCGGATGGGTATGTTGTGAATCGTTGGCATGTTGCGAATTGCATTGTCTAAAGTCAGTGGTTTTCAAACTGTTTTAAGGCTACATACCCTTTTCCAAATAATGTAGTCTACTGCATACCCCCATCTGGAATAGTGTCGTAGTATACCTATGATTAGATTGCAAAGTCTTGCTAAATAAAATGTGTTGCTCAGCATCACACGATTTTTCACATGTACCCCCTGACGAGAGCTCAGTTTGAAAACCGCTGTCTTAAGTCAACATCAAAAAGTGATCTAAGGCATGTAAAGTGTCTTCTGTTGTTTGGAGAAGGCTCCTCACAGATGGGAGAGCCAGAGTGCAAGCTGTGCTCAGGCAGCCACCTTTCTGTCTCACGCCGTCAGCCTCCCCAAGGGTTTGGGCTGCGGCAGCAGTAGAATGCTACCCTGCAACAGTGGTATTAATAAATATTTATTCTTATGGTTTTCATTTTCTCTGCAGACTCAAAGTTTCATCTATTCGGGGAAGAAGGGCGAGCAGATCGGAACCAGTGGCAGACTGAGTCTGGGTGCAAGGCCTGGTTATCTCATGCATGTGACTAAGACTGGTTCCTACTATGTTGTCTTCAATACTGGTAAGGCCTCTTGCTGGTTGAACACTAGAGATACTCCCAGTACTGAGAAGTGACCATCACTT
This sequence comes from Chelonoidis abingdonii, assembly GCF_003597395.2. NCBI lineage: Eukaryota > Metazoa > Chordata > Testudines > Testudinidae > Chelonoidis > Chelonoidis abingdonii. The sequence goes on from NC_133777.1 coordinate 38,879,525, forward strand.
TGAAATTCATAAATACTCTTCCAGCTTGTCATACAGTATTCCACATTCTCACAAGACTAGTGTGGCAAAGTACCTGCCTCTCCTCTGCTAGCTCAGTCCTTCTCAGCGTTGAAGACACAGGCTTGGGCAAATTAAAAGCCTTTCCCAGTTGCACAGGGTCTGGCTGATCCCTTCTCAGTCAGCCCCTTGCTCTGTTTTCCTCTCCTTCTGGGGAGAGTGCAATCTGCCTTGCAAGAAGAGTTTCAGAGTTCAGCTGCCCCTACTGGCTGGCAGCTACTCTACTCTACTCTACTCTACTCTACTCCTCCTCCTCCCCACCCCCACCCGCTTTCCTGTCAGGGAGGGTTTAAAAAGGTCGCCAGCAATTGGGACCAGCTGAAACTAATTAGTTCCCTGGTAACCCCTGTTCCAGCTGAACCATAGTCCTCCATGGCTATTCCCCCTCAATGGATAGGGAGAGGCCTTTTAAGCCTTCTGGGACTAATTACTACCCCTCTCCTGGTAGCTAATTGTCCTGAGTTTGCCACACTAGCTTCCAGGTTCTGAAGTGACATTCAAGATTAAGCAACAGAAGGAGCCCTCCACTGAAAATAAGAGCTCATCTTGTGAACCCAGAGAGCGCTCTTTACATGTAGTCATGTTCTTTGGACAGTGCATTGAAATGTAAGTTTGAAACACAGCCACTGTTGCCAAGTGAGTATAGGGCATATTGCTAAGTTAGTCTGTGCTTCCCTAAGGATCTAATACCCAATATCTGAGGGGAAGGGATCTGAGAGAAGGCCTCATTTGCACAGTTTAGCACAATGGTCAAGGTAAGCTTCCTCCGTCACACTGATTTCTCTTTGTTTGCACAGTAAATTCTCTTTATGGCTACTCCTTGAAGGATCTCTACAGCATGGCAACGGGGGTGGAAGGTAAACTCACCAGCCTCAAGCAAGATCCTCAGTGGGAGAAGAAGATCGAGAGCCCCACACATCACATACCTCTTCTCAGGTAGCAGCACTACATTCTCCTGACCTTGTGATGTAATTGGGGGGCTCTGATCCACTGATTGAAGCATGCAGCAGTGTGGTTTAGCTGTCTCTAAGATCCACTTAGCAGTGTTGCTCTTGGCTTGTCCAGGAGCATGTTCCAGTCCCAGACAATGAGGAGAAGGCTTTGGGGACTGACTCAGTGAGTGAAACAAAGTGGAGAGGATGTAATTCTGTTATATGTTGGTTGGAGAAAGACACCAAAGACAGAGAGGACATATTGAGTGTGGCACACAGGGGTTAGAACTAGGGGGAAAGGGATTAATTTGAGAGCATGGATTGAGGCTAAATAGCAGGAAAAACTTCCTGGCAGTAAGATCTATCAGATTGTGGAATCATCCACAGAGGTAAGGGGTGGGACACCCAACAATCGGGACAGATCAAAGAAAACCTATCAAATGTCCTCCCTGTCCCAGTCCTGTGTTGGTCCCAGGGAGATGGACTGGATGGTGTAATGTCTCCTCTGTGTTTTATTTCTATGATTTATGCCAGGTTTCAGGCTTTGGAGAGTTCCGGTTCAAATTCGTTTAGACTAAAACCATCAATACAAACTGGAACACATGCACGCACACACAGTCTTAAACAGCCAACTGCATTGTGGGTAAAGCACAATCCCAATCTGTGCAATCTCTCAAAATTGAGACGATCGCCAGTTAAGCGAACTTTCAAATCCACAGCAATGTAAACTCTCCAGCTTCCCCCTACGCGCTCTGACTCCCCAGCTCCACTACAGATATTTTTTCAATTCCAGTGGCTACTTAAACATTGCACACCCAAACGCATTTCCACTTGAGCTGCACAACCTTAACTCTCCCCTCCGCTACAGTCAGATAGATTACTGACAGCTCTGTGGGTTTGGACATGGCTAAAGCCCGAGGGCAGAGATCAGGTTGTGTGTCTGAGTGTGGGAGATTGGCAGGTACCAGAATCACATATAACTGCAGAGGCTTAAGGAATTTTCCAGAACATGTTTTTGCTCACTCACTCACTAGACAGCACCTGAATTTCTCATGCAATGACCAGGCAGGGAAATCTCTTTATTCCCCAGAGCGGGAGGGGAGCACTTCCAGGTTGCAGTGATCCGTCAGTCATAAAGAAACAAAGGGCAGAAGCCCAGAGTGCTTTCCTCATACAGCCGCCTGGAGTGCAGGGAGAGCGAATGCTTTACTTCTCTTGCATGTGGCACCCAGAGGGAGCTGCTCTCTGTGGAGGGAGAGTACCCAGTTGGACGGGGAGAGCTGGCAATCTGCAGCTTCTCCTCCCCAAATGTTGGCTTCAGCAGAGCCTGGCCTGGCGCATGGTCTTGTGTTCCTTTCCTTTTCCTGGCGGGATGATAGCCTTTGATTTCTGCATCGAGCATACTAAGAATAAAGTGGTATTCTCAGCTAGGAAAGCTCACTAGTTCCTTGTCTTGGCCTCTCCTTGTTCAGCTCTGGAGACATTCGTTACCTGGTGAAGGTTCCCGAGAGATCAGGGGAGAATATCTTGGTTGTGAAGTCAGACATGGCTGAGCTTCTCAATGGACAAACTCTTGACTCCCTGTGGACTGTCAACACCTCCCACATCTTGCGGTAATGCTGCCATTGCAGGAGACAGATGCTCCTTTCCAAGAGCTTGCCCAGTGACACTTGGGTTCCAGGGAAGCATGGCCCCTCCTTCATGTGAAGTGCATTTTTCATATGATCTGGTGTCACTTCACAAAGGGGAGAGCTTGACGCTCTGCCTTGATTCTAGGGAGGGTGGGGGAGAGCCTCGTTCAGTCACTCTATTTCCTGCTGACATGGCTGCAATTCGTGGAGTGGAGGGCGGTATTGTGGTTCTTCCAGGGCAGTCTCTTTCAGGGAGCCACAGTAGGGAGTGAGGGCAGAGAAGGTCATTGTACTTAGTGTGTGTCTTTTTCTGCTGCAAACCCCTCCCCAATAGCCTGGCTCCAACGCCCACCCCAAATACTGTAGCCATATGAGCGGCTGGAAACTTGGCCTGCTTATTACCTTATATGCCGTGGACGGGTGGGTCATCCTACATCTTCTCTGAAGGCCAGCGCCGACTACGTGAACCTCCCTTTCTGTACCCCAGCCTGGTTACCTGTGCCTCAGGGGATGAAGCTCCCATTGTCTCAGGGGAGAAGTAGGACCTGGGTGCTGCTTTGGCAGAACTTTCAACCTAAGGAGCAAAGGGGCCTGACCCCCAGCTCTTCCAGTTAGTAATGCCAAATGCTGAGCCATTGTGGGATCAGTTGAGTCTCTCACCAGGCTGGGTGTGGCACTGGGCCTGAGACACCTGTTCCCTGGCTGCTCGGTACCTTGTCTCAGTCCCCTTCTCCTCCTGTCCCTCTTGCAGCGAGCCAGTGTTTGGTTACTACACACCTGATGTTCTCCACATAGTCCTTGAAAGTGGAGTTGGACCCAACAGGAAGAAGGTTTGAAAGCTCTTTGCTTTGATCCCCCTTTCCTTGCTCGCTTGCTGGCTATAGTGTGTGTTTGGTTGGGTTCGAATGCCATGTGCACAAGGAGTTAGCCCTGCACTGGGCAGAGCGTAGCTGGCTCTCTTGATAGGTGTTAGACGCCTTTGCTTTCTCCAGGAGATTCCTCCATCAGCCCAGACTGTGTGTGGAGTTCTTCCCTCCTGCAAGTAACTAACCATAAACGACAGGTGAATTCAAAGGCAGAGTTCTGTGTCTGATTTCTCCCAGCACCTCCAGATACGACTCTGCATTGACAGGGCTAACTACACATAAAGGCCCCTAGGTGCCCCCTCCGTGATGGCATCATGCATGCTTCCTATGGTGTGAGTTTCAGCTGTGATCATCCCCCAAACTGGAGAGAGAGCAGACACCCAGGATAAGTGTTGGGGCAGTCAGAGGAGCCTGGGACTGAAGCTATGGAAAGTTGTATAGCTCTGAGGAGGAACTAGAGCACAGGTTCCAAATGGCAGCTGTGCCAAGCTCATTCCATGGAGTCTGGGTTCAGCCAGCCTGCCCTGATCTGATTTCCGCATGTAGCCAAGCCCTGTTCCCGCAGGGAGGTGTGGAGCTGGGCCCCTGACTCTCTGTGTGCTGTATGCTCCAGGATAAGCGCTGGTCTTTCTTCTCTGCCAGATAATGATTGTTGAGAGTGGCTCTGGAGCAGTCCACTGGGAGCTTGAGCTGAATTCAAGAGCAGGGAGTCCAAGGCCTGCCACGCTCAATACTGCAGATCACCGGTCCATGTTCCTTTTCTGGGGAGAGTACCAGGCAGAGGCCAATGAAACGGTGAGGGCTGGCGAGCGGGGCAGCTCACACAGCCCCTTGGGCTCACTCTGATCTTGAACTGGAATTTGCAGGACACCCTCTTCCTTCCTCCCCCCCTTGAAATCTGCTGGCCTTGGAGCAGCACTTTGGCCTTCCTGTACTGTGTGCACATGCGTACCTGAGTGTGTCCCTCCAAGCTCTCCTCTGCTCACATGTGGCCCAGTACTCTTGGCCAGGATCACAGTCCACAACCCTCTTGCGATGACCTGGGCTGAATCCCCATCCTGAGTGGTGGCGCTGTGCTGCCTTTTCAGGGGATGTAGCCTAGGCCTGAGGTGCTGAGCAGAGGGGTCTCTGCTTTGTGCAGTGAATGGTGCTCACTAGACTCCGGGGCAGCTAGCTATTTCTTAAGCCAAAGTTTACTCACTCGCTTGCCAGGCTTTCGAGAGCCAGGCTGCGAGGGTTTTGGTGTGCTCTGGATGGGGCTGGCTAGCGGGGGGCAGCTCAGCTCATCTGGCAGGAGGAGGTGGTGGCCCGGCAGACTTGCGGTCTGAGCATCTGCACGTGTCTTTACCAAACTGTTAGAAAGTTGCATGTGCTGGAGCTCCCTGTGGAGGGTTAAATTTGATTTTTCACACTTATGGCAAATGCCCCTGTAGAACTTGTTTTGAGGCCGTGGATTCTCTGGTGCCCCTCAAGCATTGTCTGCCTCTCTGTGCCCCGAGCCAGCTCTGTGGCGGTGGCATCCAGCGGCCTGGATGGGGAAAGTCAACTGGCACGTCAGCTGCTGGGTGCTGGGAAACCAGCCAGGGAAGGGGCGTTGAGAGCTGAGTGAGGGGCAGTGATGCTGCTGCTCCCACTTGGACCTTTGCCAACCTCAGCCTAATTGTTGTGTGCAGACTTGCTAAGTGTTTTCCCCATGACAGCTGGGTACATCTACCTGAACCCTTCTCCTCCCTGTGCCCTGTGTGTGGCTGATGGGCACCTGGGGCACTCAGGAACGTTATGAGAAACAGACGAAGGCGTTACAGACCAGTGAATAAACCCAGCTCTGATACTGATGGGACTCATCCGCCCAGGCTGGACTGGTAATGTCTGCCACCCGGCTCTCATGTTTGGCACCATCTGACACAAACTAGCAGAGTTGGGCAAAACCTGGCTTATTTCCCCTAAGCTAGGGGGGTGTTTTGAATCTGGCTTCCGCCCAACTGACAGGGTGACGTGCTCCCTCACCTTGATGCTTCCTCTTTGTTTCAGGGCTCCAAAGCGGCTCGCCAGAATCTGTATCTGTTCCATCCGTCCTACCCCAACGTTCTCTTGGAGCTGAACAATAGCTCAGACCGAATAGTCTCCTTCGATGGTAAGTGCTGCTCCCCAGGCCCCTCCAGCGGGGACGCTGCCCATGGCAGCTGGCCCTTCGCACTGTTGTCTCTCATGGAATCCGCGGCATCTCGGGTTTGGCTGCAGCACTCTGACCTGCCCTTGTCCCGGCAGGGGTCTGGCTGTAACCCCCTTCTCTCTGTTCCAGCGGTTCTATTTGAGCGGAGCCGGCATGCCTGCTGCGTGTTGTTGACCGGGCCACAGAGCAGCGAGGGGCCAGGCTGGGTGTCTGTCGCCAAGCGGAAGCTGAAAGAGGACATCACTGGCAGTAGGGTGATCTGGCTGAGCCAGGTGGCAGGGGACAGTGAGCAGTACATCAGGGACCGCTTCTTCAGGATGCGATTCAGCAGCCAAATGTGAGCTCCCTGGGAGACCCTGGAGAGCCATCTCAGCACTCTCCTCCAGCAATGGACTCATTAAACCCAAATCACGGACTCATGTGGGAAGCTGACGTTCTTGATCCACAAGCCAAAGGTTGGCTGCTGAGAAAACAGCCACAGCAAATCCACCTGTGAGCCTGGAGGGCTTGGGCATCCCAAATCCTGCACAAGTGGCTCCCAGCCCAGCCAGCCTCTGAGCTGATGGGACTTCAGTCCCTGGCTGTCCCTGAAGTGCCATCACTTCCAGGAGATCTGCCTCTTTCCCTCTCTAAATCACGCGATATTTGCTGTGCTCCAGGGCGTACCTCAGCCGGGGCTGCTTTCCCAACATGCCCCAAACTAGGACCTAGGGAGGGCATGTCTGGGTGCTGGAGGGAAGCCTCAGTTGATTACTCTAACCTAGGGTGTTTGCAGTGAGGGAGGGCGTGTGCATCTAGGTGAGAGCAAGATGAGGAGGGAGTGTACGTGCGCACTCCCGTGTGTGTGTGTGTGTGCGCGTGCGCTGTTGGATATTCTTTCCCGTTTGTCCGTATAGACAGATGGGCTCTCTCCTGAGTAAGAATTTTTGCCTTTTCCAAAGGGTGGCGTGGACACAGCGTGCTCGGTGTCTCACTGGAATACCTGAGTGCTGCTCACCAGGGATAATGCAGTGAGATGGGTACTGAGTGAGCCCAGTAGGTATATTAGATATGGCAGATATTCTCTGGCCCGGGAGAGCCACAGACTAAAATGCAGTTCTCCTCTGAAAAAAGTCTTTGTATAAACAGCAGCTTCTTGTTTTCCAAGCCTTCTGCTCCTGCTGCGTACCGAGGTGCAGAGCTGCTGCCTACTGCTGACTGAAAGACGCATGGGCTGCTTTTTCCCCATTGGCCCTGCCGCAGCTGTGCGAGAGGGCACCTGACTCAGCTCTGGTTCACTCATCAGGAACAGAATTGCTAACGAAGTTCCACTTGTAGATGATGCAAGAGCCAGAACAAGCCCCTGCCTGGCTACCCAGTCCCCATGGTGCTAGCTTGTGCTCTCCACTCGATCTTCCCAACTGACGAGCATACATGGGACCCACGGGGCTGTTTGCAGGCGTTCTTCAGAGTGGAGCTGCCCGTGCTCCTTGCCAGGAGGCTGGCCAGCTGTTCCCAGGGTGCTGCTCGTCAGACATGAATTCAGCCTCGCAACTCCTATGAGGAGAGTCCTCCAAGCACTGCTACCTCACTGAGTGAGAGGGACACGGAGACAGGCTGTGCAGTGTCAGGCTGTGCAGTGTGTGGGAAAGAGCTGCCAGTAGAACTCTGCAAAGCCCTGCCTCCTAAACCCCTGCTCTAATGGCTGGGTAATGCTGCCCCTCTCAGTGCTAGCAGCCATGTGGAGGGTAGGACACTTGGGTGCTGTTGTTTGTGGGTGCTGCCACTGCAGTGTGGTCATGTGCATTTGCTGTCGCTCTGTACTGAGGTAGCAGTGGGAGGGGAAGAAGTGGTGGGGTGTCTCCTTTGGGGCCTCCCTTGGCATGTCCTGGGGCCAGGCAGCGCACAGGGGCAGCTCAGTGTGAGGGGCTGTGCCCTGTCGCTGCTCTGGTCGTCACAGCTCCTTGGAGCTCTGTGTTGCAGGCTTGTGGGGTGACTGCTAATCTGGGGTCCTGTTCTTTGGGAGCAGTGCAAACCTGTGAATTCTGCCTGTGTCCAGTGGAGCAGGGGCTGGGTGCTCTGGGGGAATGCTCGGAGGGCTGGCGTGTCAGAGTGGGCATGGCGCTCGCCTGTGGAGAGAGCAGGACCTGCGAGGCCTCGGGAGGAGTGTGTGGCGCCTGTGGAGTTGGAGAACTGATCCCCAGCAGGCACAGGGAAGGCTTTCTCACGCTAAGGACAGGTGACAATCCTCCAGGCAAAATTAACTGCAGCATCTACTGCTGGGGTTTGCTGGTGTAGCAACCAACTGTTTGACCTTGCACTTCTGCTTCTAAGTTGGCCTTTATGCACAACCCCCCACCCCTTTGTGAAATTATGCAGTTGTGGAGTGTTCTGCTCAGTGCCCTCACTGCTGGAACAGAGCTGCGTTACTGGAGCAAATTAGTGGAGAGCCGAGCTAGCCATCATGGGGACCGAGTCTCCCACCATGGCAGCTTGGTGCAGTTGCCTGCTCTGAGGATGCCCCGGATCGTGCAGTCAGTGGGATGATGCCTCAGCTCCCTGCACCTCATGTCTGGGGAGGGCTCCCCTCAAGATCGTTCTCCACAGGGACTACAGGCCGCATTGTGTGTTGTGCCATGGATTCCCTTGGCTTCTCTCTTGAAATTCCCCTTCTCTTTAACATGGTCTTTTGAATGGTCTGAGTGCTAGAAGCAGAGCTCAGTCTCGTCTTTGCTCTAGCTCAGGTTCCCGTGATTTGCCCACCCTTCAGGGGCCTGCCGCTTGCTTGACATGCGAACAACCTGAGCCCCAATCACCCTGCACGTCCCTTGGTTGTGCCTTTGGACCTGGGGGATGCCTTACCGCACAGCCGTGATTCTGGCCTGCACCCTGCGGGTGGCACTGAGCGGCTGTCAGCGAGGATAGCAGGTTCAGCATGTCAGGTAACCCACCCACTGATGGCTTGAGCTCAGATTCGGGAAGCTTGGCTATGCTGGTTGCACTGTGCCTTGGGCAAATGGTAACCCTGCAGCTTGAATGCCTGTTGAACTAATAGTTCTCATCTACAGATTGTATCTCGCTGAACCTCCTCGAAAGGAACAAGTCTGCAGGGGACGTGGTCTGTGCATCAGGATTGCATTGTGCATTAATGATTCTTGCTATTTCAGTTTTTCCTCTTCCTTCCTGACCCCCTATGCAGACACAACCCTTCCAGGTAGGCACTCTGAACGTTACCTCTGGAGAGCTGGAGTCTCAGCTTTGGGAGACTTTTCTCGCTTTAAGTTCCTCTGTTAATATGTTCCCTGGTAACATGGAAATCCAGGTTCTCCTGTTAGCAATGTCAGTGCCCAGCTAAAACCCTCATAATGATGCAAGAGTTTCTTTCCAGCTGCTTTCCCCGTATCATTGTTTTTGCAGTATTGAGTGAATGGTTTAATTGTGCCTTGATTCAGTAACTCCTCTGGGCACTACTAGCAGAAATCACTGCTTCTGTGAACAGTGTAGTTTCTAGCACTAGGATTAGCGGTTTTGTTCTGTAATTTATTGCAAATGTTGCTGTACTGGGCGTGGTCTAACTGTGATGATTCAATAAACCCTCTTTTGCATTGTTTGTAAACGGTGCTCTGCTTCTGCTGCTGCCTTTAATGAGCTCAGGACATGCAGAACTGGGTTTGACAGAATAATAGAAAGTTGTAAAACATGTCTTGAAACCCTTCCCCCGGAAGGAGGGAAATTGCTCTGATGACATTTCAGAGTAGAGCAGATTGTCATGTGTTGCATGTTGTTTAAGTAGTAAACTCCTCCCCTTCAGTTTGTAGGGTTGGTCTTGTTTGACAGTGCACTGAAATGAAGTGATGCCAAGGACTATGTCAGCTGTTAAGCCACTGCTATTGGGAAAGGAGAGGAACGCTCCTTTTCCAGTTATAGTCACACAGACATGCTCCTGATGCAGCTGTGGATCAAGCCTAGCCATATGGTTGGTGTCCCTATTTCATACAGCAGCTTCAGTGCCTCAAAGTGTGCTGGATGGTAATCCTGGCATCTCCACAGATGTGATCTTAAATGGGTTTAACTGTTCTGGGGCAATTTCAGTGAGTAGACACAGCCTTAGATATCTCAGGCACCCTGGAGGGCCCATTGGACACCTCAGTGGATCTACATTAGCATTCACACACTCACTGAAGGGGCCTGGAGTGTTGTCAGTAACAAGGGCTTCCTGTCTCCAGAATGTTAATTAGTCATGAAGCTCAATAGATGCTAAACTGAAAGTCCCAAAGGGGCATAAGCACATTTTTTTCCCTTTGCAGGTCCCATTTTATGCTACTAATAAAGGAGTCACTTTTCGGTTTCTCTCAGTTCATTATTGAATCCTTGGTTGCTTTTATTTCTACTCATTGTGATGTGAAAATGAATGATTTGTTGTTAGTTTTGTGAGGGAGCTTGTGAACCCAGCTGATCTCAGCTGTGCCTGACACACGGGTAAGCAGCAAATACCCAGGAAAAGATTAAACCTGCCCCAGGGGCTGGACACTGAGGATTTTTCACTGATGTTAAATATTAAGTGGGAGATGATGCACTTGAGCAAATGGAATCAGCAGCTGGGAGCCTAGCAGGCAGTCGCAGATGCAGGGAGACGGGGGCAAGTGTAATAACCAGCATCACGCTGGATCTGCCATTGCAGTAAAAGGCCATTTCAGTCCAAGCTGTGCCAGGGCAGAGGGGCCTGGGGCAGGGGCTGAGTTTAAGGCAGGCTGTGTAAATAGCACAGTGTCCGAGGAGCATTGGATGCAGCTCTAGTTTCCCCACTTAAACAATGGACAGAAGAGTGGGGAGCTCAAATAATATTAGAGGGGTAGCTGTGTTAGTCTGGATCTGTAAAAGCAGCAAAGAGTCCTGTGGCACCTTATAGACTAACAGACGTATTGGAGCATGAGCTTTCGTGGGCGAATACCCACTTCGTCGGATGCTCAGATAAGTCTGCCAGTGAGTGACGTGGCTTTGTCCCTGGCAGCAGGTGCCTTTCTCAGCACCACAGTACTTCACTCCTGCCACCAAACTCAGCTTATGACCACTGAAGCAGCGACTCTGAAAAAGCCGTGGGGCTTGTAGTGAATAATCAGCTACACTTGTCCTGCTTCATACTGGGAGCTCATTACCCAAGTTCTACCCTCCCAGCCAAGACTGATGGCAGAAGCACCCCACAGCAATGGCTCTGTAAGCCAAGCAGTCCTGCGACTCCAACCCCTTCCTCCTTGTACCTCCAGTGACTCAGGATCAGGATTCTTGGGCCTAGAGCAGGGGTCAGCAGCCTTTCAGAAGTGCTGTGCCGCGTTTTCATTTATTCACTCTAATTTAAGATTTCACGTGCCAGTAATACATTTTAACGTTTTTAGAAGGTCTCTTTCTATGTCTATAATATATAACTAAACTATTGTTGTATGTAAAGTAAATAAGGTTTTTAAAATGTTTAAGAAGCTTCATTTAAAATTAAATTTGGTCCTCCGGACCTCAGTCCCCCATGGGGCTTAGGTCAGGTAGGTCACCTGGACGGAAGTGTCACTGCAGAAGGACCCTTATGGAGAAAACGGTTGAGTTTGAGCTAGGGTGTAGGAGACGGGCCACAGAACACCAGGAACGGGGGCTAAGAGCGGGTGGGGGAGCGGAGTGGATTCGTCACACAAGCTGCTGCAGGTATATGGAAACGGGCATCTTTCCATGATTGATGTATCTTCTGATTGCTCTGATACACCTATTGGCACTGGTGCTGAAGTGCACACCAAGTGATTTCTGGTCCTCCGGACCTCAGTCCCCCATGGGGCTTAGGTCAGGTAGGTCACCTGGACGGAAGTGTCACTGCAGAAGGACCCTTATGGAGAAAACGGTTGAGTTTGAGCTAGGGTGTAGGAGACGGGCCACAGAACACCAGGAACGGGGGCTAAGAGCGGGTGGGGGAGCGGAGTGGATTCGTCACACAAGCTGCTGCAGGTATATGGAAACGGGCATCTTTCCATGATTGATGTATCTTCTGATTGCTCTGATACACCTATTGGCACTGGTGCTGAAGTGCACACCAAGTGATTTC